>NW_026646542.1:0-243737 GCF_949987535.1 Balaenoptera acutorostrata | reverse complement strand
CATCACAATGTTCCATGACCGTGTCATCACAATGCTCCATGGCCCTTGTCATCACAATGCTCCAGAATTCTTGTCATCACAATGTTCCATGACCGTGTCATCACAATGCTCCATAATTCTTGTCATCACAATGTTCCATGACCGTGTCATCACAATGCTCCATAATTCTTGTCATCACAATGTTCCATGACCGTGTCATCACAATGGTCCATGGCCCTTGTCATCACAATGCTCCAGAATTCTTGTCATCACAATGTTCCATGACCGTGTCATCACAATGCTCCATGGCCCTTGTCATCACAATTCTCCAGAATTCTTGTCATCACAATGTTCCATGACCGTGTCATCACAATGCTCCATGGCCCTTGTCATCACAATGCTCCAGAATTCTTGTCATCACAATGTTCCATGACCGTGTCATCACAATGCCCCATAATTCTTTTCATCAAAATGTTCCATGACCGTGTCATCACAATGCTCCAGAATTCTTGTCATCACAATGTTCCATGACCGTGTCATCACAATGCTGCATGGCCCTTGTCATCACAATGCTCCAGCATTCTTGTCATCACAATGTTCCATGACAGTGTCATCACAATGCTCCATGGCCCTTGTCATCACAATTCTCCAGAATTCTTGTCATCACAATGTTCCATGACCGTGTCATCACAATGCTCCATGGCCCTTGTCATCACAATGCTCCAGAATTCTTGTCATCACAATGTTCCATGACCGTGTCATCACAATGCTCCATGGCCCTTGTCATCACAATGCTCCAGAATTCTTGTCATCACAATGTTCCATGACCGTGTCATGACAATGCTCCATGGCCCTTGTCATCACAATGCTCCAGAATTCTTGTCATCACAATGTTCCATGACCGTGTCATCACAATGCTCCATAATTCTTGTCATCACAATGTTCCATGACCGTGTCATCACAATGCTCCATAATTCTTGTCATCACAATGTTCCATGACCGTGTCACCACAATGCTCCATGGCCCTTTCATCACAATGCTCCATAATTCTTGTCATCACAATGTTCCATGACCGTGTCACCACAATGCTCCATGGCCCTTGTCATCACAATGCTCCAGATTCTTGTCATCACAATGTTCCATGACCGTGTCATCACAATGCTCCATGGCCCTTGTCATCACAATTCTCCAGAATTCTTGTCATCACAATGTTCCATGACCGTGTCATCACAATGCTCCATGGCCCTTGTCATCACAATGCTCCAGAATTCTTGTCATCACAATGTTCCATGACCGTGTCATCACAATGCTCCATGGCCCTTGTCATCAAAATGCTCAAGAATTCTTGTCATCACAATGTTCCATGACCGTGTCATCACAATGCTCCATGGCCCTTGTCATCACAATGCTCCAGATTTCTTGTCATCACAATGTTCCATGACCGTGTCATCACAATGCTCCATAATTCTTGTCATCACAATGTTCCATGACCGTGTCATCACAATGCTCCATAATTCTTGTCATCACAATGTTCCATGACCGTGTCACCACAATGCTCCATGGCCCTTGTCATCACAATGCTCCAGAATTCTTGTCATCACAATGTTCCATGACCGTGTCATCACAATGCTCCATGGCCCTTGTCATCACAATTCTCCAGAATTCTTGTCATCACAATGTTCCATGACCGTGTCATCACAATGCTCCATGGCCCTTGTCATCACAATGCTCCAGAATTCTTGTCATCACAATGTTCCATGACCGTGTCATCACAATGCCCCATAATTCTTGTCATCAAAATGTTCCATGACCGTGTCATCACAATGCTCCAGAATTCTTGTCATCACAATGTTCCATGACCGTGTCATCACAATGCTGCATGGCCCTTGTCATCACAATGCTCCAGCATTCTTGTCATCACAATGTTCCATGACAGTGTCATCACAATGCTCCATGGCCCTTGTCATCACAATTCTCCAGAATTCTTGTCATCACAATGTTCCATGACCGTGTCATCACAATGCTCCATGGCCCTTGTCATCACAATGCTCCAGAATTCTTGTCATCACAATGTTCCATGACAGTGTCATCACAATGCTCCATGGCCCTTGTCATCACAATTCTCCAGAATTCTTGTCATCACAATGTTCCATGACCGTGTCATCACAATGCTCCATGGCCCTTGTCATCACAATGCTCCAGAATTCTTGTCATCACAATGTTCCATGACCGTGTCATCACAATGCTCCATGGCCCTTGTCATCACAATGCTCCAGAATTCTTGTCATCACAATGTTCCATGACCGTGTCATCACAATGCTCCATGGCCCTTGTCATCACAATGCTCCAGAATTCTTGTCATCACAATGTTCCATGACCGTGTCATCACAATGCTCCATAATTCTTGTCATCACAATATTCCCTGACCGTGTCATCACAATGCTCCATAATTCTTGTCATCACAATGTTCCATGACCGTGTCACCACAATGCTCCATGGCCCTTGTCATCACAATGCTCCAGAATTCTTGTCATCACAATGTTCCATGACGGTGTCATCACAATGCTCCATGGCCCTTGTCATCACAATGCTCCAGAATTCTTGTCATCACAATGTTCCATGACCGTGTCATCACAATGCTCCATGGCCCTTGTCATCACAATGCTCCAGAATTCTTGTCATCAAAATGTTCCATGACCGTGTCATCACAATGCTCCAGAATTCTTGTCATCACAATGTTCCATGACCGTGTCATCACAATGCTGCATGGCCCTTGTCATCACAATGCTCCAGCATTCTTGTCATCACAATGTTCCATGACAGTGTCATCACAATGCTCCATGGCCCTTGTCATCACAATGCTCCAGAATTCTTGTCATCACAATGTTCCATGACCGTGTCATCACAATGCTCCATGGCCCTTGTCATCACAATGCTCCAGAATTCTTGTCATCACAATGTTCCATGACCGTGTCATCACAATGCTCCATGGCCCTTGTCATCACAATGCTCCAGAATTCTTGTCATCACAATGTTCCATGACCGTGTCATCACAATGCTCCATAATTCTTGTCATCACAATGTTCCATGACCGTGTCATCACAATGCTCCATAATTCTTGTCATCACAATGTTCCATGACCGTGTCACCACAATGCTCCATGGCCCTTGTCATCACAATGCTCCAGAATTCTTGTCATCACAATGTTCCATGACCGTGTCATCACAATGCTCCATGGCCCTTGTCATCACAATTCTCCAGAATTCTTGTCATCACAATGTTCCATGACCGTGTCATCACAATGCTCCATGGCCCTTGTCATCACAATGCTCCAGAATTCTTGTCATCACAATGTTCCATGACCGTGTCATCACAATGCTCCATGGCCCTTGTGATCAAAATGCTCCAGAATTCTTGTCATCACAATGTTCCATGACCGTGTCATCACAATGCTCCATGGCCCTTGTCATCACAATGCTCCAGATTTCTTTTCATCACAATGTTCCATGACCGTGTCATCACAATGCTCCATAATTCTTGTCATCACAATGTTCCATGACCGTGTCATCACAATGCTCCATAATTCTTGTCATCACAATGTTCCATGACCGTGTCACCACAATGCTCCATGGCCCTTGTCATCACAATGCTCCAGAATTCTTGTCATCACAATGTTCCATGACCGTGTCATCACAATGCTCCATAATTCTTGTCATCACAATATTCCCTGACCGTGTCATCACAATGCTCCATAATTCTTGTCATCACAATGTTCCATGACCGTGTCACCACAATGCTCCATGGCCCTTGTCATCACAATGCTCCAGAATTCTTGTCATCACAATGTTCCATGACGGTGTCATCACAATGCTCCATGGCCCTTGTCATCACAATTCTCCAGAATTCTTGTCATCACAATGTTCCATGACCGTGTCATCACAATGCTCCATGGCCCTTGTCATCACAATGCTCCAGAATTCTTGTCATCACAATGTTCCATGACCGTGTCATCACAATGCTCCATGGCCCTTGTCATCAAAATGCTCAAGAATTCTTGTCATCACAATGTTCCATGACCGTGTCATCACAATGCTCCATGGCCCTTGTCATCACAATGCTCCAGATTTCTTGTCATCACAATGTTCCATGACCGTGTCATCACAATGCTCCATAATTCTTGTCATCACAATGTTCCATGACCGTGTCATCACAATGCTCCATAATTCTTGTCATCACAATGTTCCATGACCGTGTCACCACAATGCTCCATGGCCCTTGTCATCACAATGCTCCAGAATTCTTGTCATCACAATGTTCCATGACCGTGTCATCACAATGCTCCATGGCCCTTGTCATCACAATTCTCCAGAATTCTTGTCATCACAATGTTCCATGACCGTGTCATCACAATGCTCCATGGCCCTTGTCATCACAATGCTCCAGAATTCTTGTCATCACAATGTTCCATGACCGTGTCATCACAATGCCCCATAATTCTTGTCATCAAAATGTTCCATGACCGTGTCATCACAATGCTCCAGAATTCTTGTCATCACAATGTTCCATGACCGTGTCATCACAATGCTGCATGGCCCTTGTCATCACAATGCTCCAGCATTCTTGTCATCACAATGTTCCATGACAGTGTCATCACAATGCTCCATGGCCCTTGTCATCACAATTCTCCAGAATTCTTGTCATCACAATGTTCCATGACCGTGTCATCACAATGCTCCATGGCCCTTGTCATCACAATGCTCCAGAATTCTTGTCATCACAATGTTCCATGACCGTGTCATCACAATGCTCCATGGCCCTTGTCATCACAATGCTCCAGAATTCTTGTCATCACAATGTTCCATGACCGTGTCATCACAATGCTCCATGGCCCTTGTCATCACAATGCTCCAGAATTCTTGTCATCACAATGTTCCATGACCGTGTCATCACAATGCTCCATAATTCTTGTCATCACAATATTCCCTGACCGTGTCATCACAATGCTCCATAATTCTTGTCATCACAATGTTCCATGACCGTGTCACCACAATGCTCCATGGCCCTTGTCATCACAATGCTCCAGAATTCTTGTCATCACAATGTTCCATGACGGTGTCATCACAATGCTCCATGGCCCTTGTCATCACAATGCTCCAGAATTCTTGTCATCACAATGTTCCATGACCGTGTCATCACAATGCTCCATGGCCCTTGTCATCACAATGCTCCAGAATTCTTGTCATCAAAATGTTCCATGACCGTGTCATCACAATGCTCCAGAATTCTTGTCATCACAATGTTCCATGACCGTGTCATCACAATGCTGCATGGCCCTTGTCATCACAATGCTCCAGCATTCTTGTCATCACAATGTTCCATGACAGTGTCATCACAATGCTCCATGGCCCTTGTCATCACAATGCTCCAGAATTCTTGTCATCACAATGTTCCATGACCGTGTCATCACAATGCTCCATGGCCCTTGTCATCACAATGCTCCAGAATTCTTGTCATCACAATGTTCCATGACCGTGTCATCACAATGCTCCATGGCCCTTGTCATCACAATGCTCCAGAATTCTTGTCATCACAATGTTCCATGACCGTGTCATCACAATGCTCCATAATTCTTGTCATCACAATGTTCCATGACCGTGTCATCACAATGCTCCATAATTCTTGTCATCACAATGTTCCATGACCGTGTCACCACAATGCTCCATGGCCCTTGTCATCACAATGCTCCAGAATTCTTGTCATCACAATGTTCCATGACCGTGTCATCACAATGCTCCATGGCCCTTGTCATCACAATTCTCCAGAATTCTTGTCATCACAATGTTCCATGACCGTGTCATCACAATGCTCCATGGCCCTTGTCATCACAATGCTCCAGAATTCTTGTCATCACAATGTTCCATGACCGTGTCATCACAATGCTCCATGGCCCTTGTGATCAAAATGCTCCAGAATTCTTGTCATCACAATGTTCCATGACCGTGTCATCACAATGCTCCATGGCCCTTGTCATCACAATGCTCCAGATTTCTTTTCATCACAATGTTCCATGACCGTGTCATCACAATGCTCCATAATTCTTGTCATCACAATGTTCCATGACCGTGTCATCACAATGCTCCATAATTCTTGTCATCACAATGTTCCATGACCGTGTCACCACAATGCTCCATGGCCCTTGTCATCACAATGCTCCAGAATTCTTGTCATCACAATGTTCCATGACCGTGTCATCACAATGCTCCATGGCCCTTGTCATCACAATGCTCCAGAATTCTTGTCATCACAATGTTCCATGACCGTGTAATCACAATGCTCCACAATTCTTCTCATCACAATGTTCCATGACCGTGTCATCACAATGCTCCATGGCCCTTGTCATCACAATGCTCCAGAATTCTTGTCATCACAATGTTCCATGACCGTGTCATCACAATGCTCCATAATTCTTGTCATCACAATGTTCCATGACCGTGTCATCACAATGCTCCATAATTCTTGTCATCACAATGTTCCATGACCGTGTCATCACAATGCTCAACAATTCTTGTCATCACAATGTTCCATGACCGTGTCATCACAATGCTCCATGGACCTTGTCATCACAATGCTCCAGAATTCTTGTCATCACAATGTTCCATGAACGTGTCATCACAATGCTCCAGAATTCTTGTCATCACAATGTTCCATGACCGTGTCATCACAATGCTCCATGGCCCTTGTCATCACAATTCTCCAGAATTCTTGTCATCACAATGTTCCATGACCGTGTCATCACAATGCTCCATGGCCCTTGTCATCACAATGCTCCAGAATTCTTGTCATCACAATGTTCCATGACCGTGTCATCACAATGCCCCATAATTCTTGTCATCAAAATGTTCCATGACCGTGTCATCACAATGCTCCAGAATTCTTGTCATCACAATGTTCCATGACCGTGTCATCACAATGCTGCATGGCCCTTGTCATCACAATGCTCCAGCATTCTTGTCATCACAATGTTCCATGACAGTGTCATCACAATGCTCCATGGCCCTTGTCATCACAATTCTCCAGAATTCTTGTCATCACAATGTTCCATGACCGTGTCATCACAATGCTCCATGGCCCTTGTCATCACAATGCTCCAGAATTCTTGTCATCACAATGTTCCATGACCGTGTCATCACAATGCTCCATGGCCCTTGTCATCACAATGCTCCAGAATTCTTGTCATCACAATGTTCCATGACCGTGTCATCACAATGCTCCATGGCCCTTGTCATCACAATGCTCCAGAATTCTTGTCATCACAATGTTCCATGACCGTGTCATCACAATGCTCCATAATTCTTGTCATCACAATGTTCCCTGACCGTGTCATCACAATGCTCCATAATTCTTGTCATCACAATGTTCCATGACCGTGTCACCACAATGCTCCATGGCCCTTGTCATCACAATGCTCCAGAATTCTTGTCATCACAATGTTCCATGACGGTGTCATCACAATGCTCCATGGCCCTTGTCATCACAATGCTCCAGAATTCTTGTCATCACAATGTTCCATGACCGTGTCATCACAATGCTCCATGGCCCTTGTCATCACAATGCTCCAGAATTCTTGTCATCAAAATGTTCCATGACCGTGTCATCACAATGCTCCAGAATTCTTGTCATCACAATGTTCCATGACCGTGTCATCACAATGCTGCATGGCCCTTGTCATCACAATGCTCCAGCATTCTTGTCATCACAATGTTCCATGACAGTGTCATCACAATGCTCCATGGCCCTTGTCATCACAATGCTCCAGAATTCTTGTCATCACAATGTTCCATGACCGTGTCATCACAATGCTCCATGGCCCTTGTCATCACAATGCTCCAGAATTCTTGTCATCACAATGTTCCATGACCGTGTCATCACAATGCTCCATGGCCCTTGTCATCACAATGCTCCAGAATTCTTGTCATCACAATGTTCCATGACCGTGTCATCACAATGCTCCATAATTCTTGTCATCACAATGTTCCATGACCGTGTCATCACAATGCTCCATAATTCTTGTCATCACAATGTTCCATGACCGTGTCACCACAATGCTCCATGGCCCTTGTCATCACAATGCTCCAGAATTCTTGTCATCACAATGTTCCATGACCGTGTCATCACAATGCTCCATGGCCCTTGTCATCACAATTCTCCAGAATTCTTGTCATCACAATGTTCCATGACCGTGTCATCACAATGCTCCATGGCCCTTGTCATCACAATGCTCCAGAATTCTTGTCATCACAATGTTCCATGACCGTGTCATCACAATGCTCCATAATTCTTGTCATCACAATGTTCCATGACCGTGTCATCACAATGCTCCATAATTCTTGTCATCACAATGTTCCATGACCGTGTCATCACAATGCTCAACAATTCTTGTCATCACAATGTTCCATGACCGTGTCATCACAATGCTCCATGGACCTTGTCATCACAATGCTCCAGAATTCTTGTCATCACAATGTTCCATGAACGTGTCATCACAATGCTCCAGAATTCTTGTCATCACAATGTTCCATGACCGTGTCATCACAATGCTCCATGGCCCTTGTCATCACAATGCTCCAGAATTCTTGTCATCACAATGTTCCATGACCGTGTCATCACAATTCTCCATGGCACTTCGCATCACAATGCTCCAGAATTCTTGTCATCACAATGTTCCATGACCGTGTCATCACAATGCTCCATGGCCCTTTTCATCACAATGCTCCAGATTGCATTTCATCACAAAGTTCCATAACCGTGTCATCACAATGCACCATGGCCTTTGTCATCACCATGCTCCAGAATTCTTGTCATCACAATGTTCCATGACCGTGTCATCACAATGCTCCATAATTCTTGTCATCACAATGTTCCATGACCGTGTCACCACAATGCTCCATGGCCCTTGTCATCACAATGCTCCAGAATTCTTGTCATCACAATGTTCCATGACCGTGTCATCACAATGCTCCATGGCCCTTGTCATCACAATTCTCCAGAATTCTTGTCATCACAATGTTCCATGACCGTGTCATCACAATGCTCCATGGCCCTTGTCATCACAATGCTCCAGAATTCTTGTCATCACAATGTTCCATGACCGTGTCATCACAATGCTCCATAATTCTTGTCATCACAATGTTCCATGACCGTGTCATCACAATGCTCCATAATTCTTGTCATCACAATGTTCCATGACCGTGTCATCACAATGCTCAACAATTCTTGTCATCACAATGTTCCATGACCGTGTCATCACAATGCTCCATGGACCTTGTCATCACAATGCTCCAGAATTCTTGTCATCACAATGTTCCATGAACGTGTCATCACAATGCTCCAGAATTCTTGTCATCACAATGTTCCATGACCGTGTCATCACAATGCTCCATGGCCCTTGTCATCACAATGCTCCAGAATTCTTGTCATCACAATGTTCCATGACCGTGTCATCACAATTCTCCATGGCACTTCGCATCACAATGCTCCAGAATTCTTGTCATCACAATGTTCCATGACCGTGTCATCACAATGCTCCATGGCCCTTTTCATCACAATGCTCCAGATTGCATTTCATCACAAAGTTCCATAACCGTGTCATCACAATGCACCATGGCCTTTGTCATCACCATGCTCCAGAATTCTTGTCATCACAATGTTCCATGACCGTGTCATCACAATGCTCCATGGCCCTTGTCATCACAACGCTCCAGATTGCTTGTCATCACAATGATCCATGACCGTGTCTTCACAATGCACCATGGCCCTTGTCATCACAATGCTCCATAATTCTTGTCATCACAATGTTCCATGACCGTGTCATTAAAATGCTCCAGAATTCTTGTCATCACAATGTTCCATGACCATGTCATCACAATGCTCCATGGCCCTTGTCATCACAATTCTCCAGAATTCTTGTCATCACAATGTTCCATGACCGTGTCATCACAATGCTCCAGAATTCTTGTCATCACAATGTTCCCTGACCGTTTCATCACAATGCTCCATAATTCTTGTCATCACAATGTTCCATGACCGTGTCACCACAATGCTCCACAATTCTTGTCATCACAATGTTCCATGACCGTGTCATCACAATGCTACATGACACTGGTCATCACAGTTCTCCATGACCTTTGCCAACACAATGCTCTATATAGTTTTTCATGACAATTCTAAATTACCACTTTAATCAATTTGCTTGCTGACCATTTTCATCACATTTCTCTATTGTCATTACAATTCCCCATGACCCCTTTCTTCACAATGCTCCATGATGCCTGTCATCACAATGCTCAATGGCTTTTGTTATCACAATGCTCCAGGACCAGTTTCATCACAATACTCCATCCCCCTTGTCATCATGGTGCACAATGAAACCTCTCATTACAATGCTCCGTGACACTTGTCATCACAATGCTCCATGGCCCTTGTCATCACAATGCTCCAGAATTCTTGTCATCACCATGTTCCATGACCGTGTCATCACAATGCTCCATGGCCCTTGTCATCACAATGCTCCAGAATTCTTGTCATCAAAATGTTCCATGACCGTGTCATCACAATGCTCCATGGCCCTTGTCATCACAATGCTCCAGATTGCTTGTCATCACAATGTTCCATGACCGTGTCTTCACAATGCACCATGGCCCTTGTCATCACAATGCTCCATAATTCTTGTCATCACAATGTTCCATGACTGTGTCATTAAAATGCTCCAGAACTCTTGTCAACACAATGTTCCATGACCATGTCATCACAATGCTCCATGGCCCTTGTCATCACAATTCTCCAGAATTCTTGTCATCACAATGTTCCATGACCGTGTCATCACAATGCTCCATGGCCCTTGTCATCACAATGCTCCAGAATTCTTGTCATCACAATGTTCCATGACCGTGTCATCACAATGCTCCATGGCCCTTGTCATCACAATGCTCCAGAATTCTTGTCATCACAATGTTCCATGACCGTGTCATCACAATGCTCCATGGCCCTTGTCATCACAATGCTCCAGAATTCTTGTCATCACAATGTTCCATGACCGTGTCATCACAATGCTCCATAATTCTTGTCATCACAATGTTCCATGACCGTGTCATCACAATGCTCCATAATTCTTGTCATCACAATGTTCCATGACCGTGTCATCACAATGCTCCATGGCCCTTGTCATCACAATGCTCCAGAATTCTTGTCATCACAATGTTCCATGACCGTGTCATCACAATGCTCCATGGCCCTTGTCATCACAATTCTCCAGAATTCTTGTCATCACAATGTTCCATGACCGTGTCATCACAATGCTCCATGGCCCTTGTCATCACAATGCTCCAGAATTCTTGTCATCACAATGTTCCATGACCGTGTCATCACAATGCCCCATAATTCTTTTCATCAAAATGTTCCATGACCGTGTCATCACAATGCTCCAGAATTCTTGTCATCACAATGTTCCATGACCGTGTCATCACAATGCTGCATGGCCCTTGTCATCACAATGCTCCAGCATTCTTGTCATCACAATGTTCCATGACAGTGTCATCACAATGCTCCATGGCCATTGTCATCACAATTCTCCAGAATTCTTGTCATCACAATGTTCCATGACCGTGTCATCACAATGCTCCATGGCCCTTGTCATCACAATGCTCCAGAATTCTTGTCATCACAATGTTCCATGACCGTGTCATCACAATGCTCCATGGCCCTTGTCATCACAATGCTCCAGAATTCTAGTCATCACAATGTTCCATGACCGTGTCATGACAATGCTCCATGGCCCTTGTCATCACAATGCTCCAGAATTCTTGTCATCACAATGTTCCATGACCGTGTCATCACAATGCTCCATAATTCTTGTCATCACAATGTTCCATGACCGTGTCATCACAATGCTCCATAATTCTTGTCATCACAATGTTCCATGACCGTGTCACCACAATGCTCCATGGCCCTTGTCATCACAATGCTCCAGAATTCTTGTCATCACAATGTTCCATGACCGTGTCATCACAATGCTCCATGGCCCTTGTCATCACAATTCTCCAGAATTCTTGTCATCACAATGTTCCATGACCGTGTCATCACAATGCTCCATAATTCTTGTCATCACAATGTTCCATGACCGTGTCACCACAATGCTCCATGGCCCTTGTCATCACAATGCTCCAGAATTCTTGTCATCACAATGTTCCATGACCGTGTCATCACAATGCTCCATGGCCCTTGTCATCACAATTCTCCAGAATTCTTGTCATCACAATGTTCCATGACCGTGTCATCACAATGCTCCATGGCCCTTGTCATCACAATGCTCCAGAATTCTTGTCATCACAATGTTCCATGACCGTGTCATCACAATGCCCCATAATTCTTGTCATCAAAATGTTCCATGACCGTGTCATCACAATGCTCCAGAATTCTTGTCATCACAATGTTCCATGACCGTGTCATCACAATGCTGCATGGCCCTTGTCATCACAATGCTCCAGCATTCTTGTCATCACAATGTTCCATGACAGTGTCATCACAATGCTCCATGGCCCTTGTCATCACAATTCTCCAGAATTCTTGTCATCACAATGTTCCATGACCGTGTCATCACAATGCTCCATGGCCCTTGTCATCACAATGCTCCAGAATTCTTGTCATCACAATGTTCCATGACCGTGTCATCACAATGCTCCATGGCCCTTGTCATCACAATGCTCCAGAATTCTTGTCATCACAATGTTCCATGACCGTGTCATCACAATGCTCCATGGCCCTTGTCATCACAATGCTCCAGAATTCTTGTCATCACAATGTTCCATGACCGTGTCATCACAATGCTCCATAATTCTTGTCATCACAATGTTCCCTGACCGTGTCATCACAATGCTCCATAATTCTTGTCATCACAATGTTCCATGACCGTGTCACCACAATGCTCCATGGCCCTTGTCATCACAATGCTCCAGAATTCTTGTCATCACAATGTTCCATGACGGTGTCATCACAATGCTCCATGGCCCTTGTCATCACAATGCTCCAGAATTCTTGTCATCACAATGTTCCATGACCGTGTCATCACAATGCTCCATGGCCCTTGTCATCACAATGCTCCAGAATTCTTGTCATCAAAATGTTCCATGACCGTGTCATCACAATGCTCCAGAATTCTTGTCATCACAATGTTCCATGACCGTGTCATCACAATGCTGCATGGCCCTTGTCATCACAATGCTCCAGCATTCTTGTCATCACAATGTTCCATGACAGTGTCATCACAATGCTCCATGGCCCTTGTCATCACAATGCTCCAGAATTCTTGTCATCACAATGTTCCATGACCGTGTCATCACAATGCTCCATGGCCCTTGTCATCACAATGCTCCAGAATTCTTGTCATCACAATGTTCCATGACCGTGTCATCACAATGCTCCATGGCCCTTGTCATCACAATGCTCCAGAATTCTTGTCATCACAATGTTCCATGACCGTGTCATCACAATGCTCCATAATTCTTGTCATCACAATGTTCCATGACCGTGTCATCACAATGCTCCATAATTCTTGTCATCACAATGTTCCATGACCGTGTCACCACAATGCTCCATGGCCCTTGTCATCACAATGCTCCAGAATTCTTGTCATCACAATGTTCCATGACCGTGTCATCACAATGCTCCATGGCCCTTGTCATCACAATTCTCCAGAATTCTTGTCATCACAATGTTCCATGACCGTGTCATCACAATGCTCCATGGCCCTTGTCATCACAATGCTCCAGAATTCTTGTCATCACAATGTTCCATGACCGTGTCATCACAATGCTCCATGGCCCTTGTGATCAAAATGCTCCAGAATTCTTGTCATCACAATGTTCCATGACCGTGTCATCACAATGCTCCATGGCCCTTGTCATCACAATGCTCCAGATTTCTTTTCATCACAATGTTCCATGACCGTGTCATCACAATGCTCCATAATTCTTGTCATCACAATGTTCCATGACCGTGTCATCACAATGCTCCATAATTCTTGTCATCACAATGTTCCATGACCGTGTCACCACAATGCTCCATGGCCCTTGTCATCACAATGCTCCAGAATTCTTGTCATCACAATGTTCCATGACCGTGTCATCACAATGCTCCATGGCCCTTGTCATCACAATTCTCCAGAATTCTTGTCATCACAATGTTCCATGACCGTGTCATCACAATGCTCCATGGCCCTTGTCATCACAATGCTCCAGAATTCTTGTCATCACAATGTTCCATGACCGTGTCATCACAATGCCCCATAATTCTTGTCATCAAAATGTTCCATGACCGTGTCATCACAATGCTCCAGAATTCTTGTCATCACAATGTTCCATGACCGTGTCATCACAATGCTGCATGGCCCTTGTAATCACAATGCTCCAGAATTCTTGTCATCACAATGTTCCATGACCGTGTAATCACAATGCTCCACAATTCTTCTCATCACAATGTTCCATGACCGTGTCATCACAATGCTCCATGGCCCTTGTCATCACAATGCTCCAGAATTCTTGTCATCACAATGTTCCATGACCGTGTCATCACAATGCTCCATAATTCTTGTCATCACAATGTTCCATGACCGTGTCATCACAATGCTCCATAATTCTTGTCATCACAATGTTCCATGACCGTGTCATCACAATGCTCAACAATTCTTGTCATCACAATGTTCCATGACCGTGTCATCACAATGCTCCATGGACCTTGTCATCACAATGCTCCAGAATTCTTGTCATCACAATGTTCCATGAACGTGTCATCACAATGCTCCAGAATTCTTGTCATCACAATGTTCCATGACCGTGTCATCACAATGCTCCATGGCCCTTGTCATCACAATGCTCCAGATTGCTTGTCATCACAATGATCCATGACCGTGTCTTCACAATGCACCATGGCCCTTGTCATCACAATGCTCCATAATTCTTGTCATCACAATGTTCCATGACCGTGTCATTAAAATGCTCCAGAATTCTTGTCATCACAATGTTCCATGACCATGTCATCACAATGCTCCATGGCCCTTGTCATCACAATTCTCCAGAATTCTTGTCATCACAATGTTCCATGACCGTGTCATCACAATGCTCCAGAATTCTTGTCATCACAATGTTCCCTGACCGTTTCATCACAATGCTCCATAATTCTTGTCATCACAATGTTCCATGACCGTGTCACCACAATGCTCCACAATTCTTGTCATCACAATGTTCCATGACCGTGTCATCACAATGCTACATGACACTGGTCATCACAGTTCTCCATGACCTTTGCCAACACAATGCTCTATATAGTTTTTCATGACAATTCTAAATTACCACTTTAATCAATTTGCTTGCTGACCATTTTCATCACATTTCTCTATTGTCATTACAATTCCCCATGACCCCTTTCTTCACAATGCTCCATGATGCCTGTCATCACAATGCTCAATGGCTTTTGTTATCACAATGCTCCAGGACCAGTTTCATCACAATACTCCATCCCCCTTGTCATCATGGTGCACAATGAAACCTCTCATTACAATGCTCCGTGACACTTGTCATCACAATGCTCCATGGCCCTTGTCATCACAATGCTCCAGAATTCTTGTCATCACCATGTTCCATGACCATGTCATCACAAATCTCCATGGCCCTTCGCATCACAATGCTCCAGAATTCTTGTCATCACAATGTTCCATGACCGTGTCATCACAATGCTCCATGGCCCTTTTCATCACAATGCTCCAGATTGCTTGTCATCACAAAGTTCCATGACCGTGTCATCACAATGCACCATGGGCTTTGTCATCACCATGCTCCAGAATTCTTGTCATCACAATGTTCCATGACC
This sequence comes from Balaenoptera acutorostrata, assembly GCF_949987535.1. Classification (NCBI taxonomy): domain Eukaryota; kingdom Metazoa; phylum Chordata; class Mammalia; order Artiodactyla; family Balaenopteridae; genus Balaenoptera; species Balaenoptera acutorostrata. Next base: position 227,840 of record NW_026646542.1, on the reverse strand, counting down.
GTGTCATCACAATGCTCCAGAATTCTTGTCATCACCATGTTCCATGACAATGTCATCACAATTCTCCATGGCCCTTCTCATCACAATGCTCCAGAATTCTTGTCATCACAATGTTCCATGACCGTGTCATTAAAATGCTCCAGAATTCTTGTCATCACAATGTTCCATGACCGTGTCATCACAATGCTCCATGGCCCTTTTCATCACAATGCTCCAGATTGCTTGTCATCACAATGTTCCATGACCGTGTCATCACAATGCACCATGGCCCTTGTCATCACAATGCTCCATAATTCTTGTCATCACAATGTTCCATGACCGTGTCATTAAAATGCTCCAGAATTCTTGTCATCACAATGTTCCATGACCATGTCATCACAATGCTCCATGGCCCTTGTCATCACAATTCTCCAGAATTCTTGTCATCACAATGTTCAATGACCGTGTCATCACAATGCTCCATGGCCCTTGTCATCACAATGCTCCATAATTCTTGTCATCACAATGTTCCATGACCGTGTCACCACAATGCTCCACAATTCTTTTCATCACAATGTTCCATGACCGTGTCATCACAATGCTACATGACACTGGTCATCACAGTTCTCCATGACCTTTGCCAACACAATGCTCTATATAGTTTTTCATGACAATTCTAAATGACCACTTTAATCAATTTGCTTGCTGACCATTTTCATCACATTTCTCTATTGTCATTACAATTCCCAATGACCCCTTTCTTCACAATGCTCCATGATGCCTGTCATCACAATGCTCAATGGCTTTTGTTATCACAATGCTCCAGGACCAGTTTCATCACAATACTCCATCCCCCTTGTCATCATGGTGCACAATGAAACCTCTCATAACAATGCTCCGTGACACTTGTCATCACAATGCTCCATGGCCCTTGTCATCACAATGCTCCAGAATTCTTGTCATCACCATGTTCCATGACCATGTCATCACAAATCTCCATGGCCCTTCGCATCACAATGCTCCAGAATTCTTGTCATCAAAATGTTCCATGACCGTGTCATCACAATGCTCCATGGCCCTTTTCATCACAATGCTCCAGATTGCTTGTCATCACAAAGTTCCATGACCGTGTCATCACAATGCACCATGGGCTTTGTCATCACCATGCTCCAGAATTTTTGTCATCACAATGTTCCATGACCGTGTCATCACAATGCTCCAGAATTCTTGTCATCACCATGTTCCATGACAATGTCATCACAATTCTCCATGGCCCTTCTCATCACAATGCTCCAGAATTCTTGTCATCACAATTTTCCATGACCGTGTCATCACAATGCTCCATGGCCCTTTTCATCACAATGCTCCAGATTGCTTGTCATCACAATGTTCCATGACCATGTCATCACAATGCACCATGGCCCTTGTCATCACAATGCTCCATAATTCTTGTCATCACAATGTTCCATGACCGTGTCATTAAAATGCTCCAGAATTCTTGTCATCACAATGTTCCATGACCATGTCATCACAATGCTCCATGGCCCTTGTCATCACAATTCTCCAGAATTCTTGTCATCACAAAGTTCCATGACCGTGTCATCACAATGCTCCATGGCCCTTGTCATCACAATGCTCCAGAATTCTTGTCATCACAATGTTCCATGACCGTGTCATCACAATGCTCCATGGCCCTTGTCATCACAATTCTCCAGAATTCTTGTCATCACAATGTTCCATGACCGTGTCATCACAATGCTCCATGGCCCTTGTCATCACAATGCTCCAGAATTCTTGTCATCACAATGTTCCATGACCGTGTCATCACAATGCTCCATGGCCCTTGTCATCACAATGCTCCAGAATTCTTGTCATCACAATGTTCCATGACCGTGTCATCACAATGCTCCATGGCCCTTGTCATCACAATGCTCCAGAATTCTTGTCATCACAATGTTCCATGACCGTGTCATCACAATGCTCCATAATTCTTGTCATCACAATGTTCCATGACCGTGTCATCACAATGCTCCATAATTCTTGTCATCACAATGTTCCATGACCGTGTCACCACAATGCTCCATGGCCCTTGTCATCACAATGCTCCAGAATTCTTGTCATGACAATGTTCCATGACCGTGTCATCACAATGCTCCATGGCCCTTGTCATCACAATTCTCCAGAATTCTTGTCATCACAATGTTCCATGACCGTGTCATCACCATGCTCCAGAATTCTTGTCATCACAATGTTCCATGACCGTGTCATCACAATGCTCCAGAATTCTTGTCATCACCATGTTCCATGACAATGTCATCACAATTCTCCATGGCCCTTCTCATCACAATGCTCCAGAATTCTTGTCATCACAATTTTCCATGACCGTGTCATCACAATGCTCCATGGCCCTTTTCATCACAATGCTCCAGATTGCTTGTCATCACAATGTTCCATGACCATGTCATCACAATGCACCATGGCCCTTGTCATCACAATGCTCCATAATTCTTGTCATCACAATGTTCCATGACCGTGTCATCACAATGCTCCATAATTCTTGTCATCACAATGTTCCATGACCGTGTCACCACAATGCTCCATGGCCCTTGTCATCACAATGCTCCAGAATTCTTGTCATTACAATGTTCCATGACCGTGTCATCACAATGCTCCATGGCCCTTGTCATCACAATTCTCCAGAATTCTTGTCATCACAATGTTCCATGACCGTGTCATCACAATGCTCCATAATTCTTGTCATCACAATGTTCCATGACCGTGTCATCACAATGCTCCATAATTCTTGTCATCACAATGTTCCATGACCGTGTCACCACAATGCTCCCCAATTTTTGTCATCACAATGTTCCATGACCGTGTCATCACAATGCTACATGACACTGGTCATCACATTTCTCCATGACCTTTGCCATCACAATGCTCTATATAATTTTTCATGACAATTCTAAATGACCACTTTAATCAATTTGCTTGCTGACCATTTTCATCACATTTCTCTATTGTCATTACAATTCCCCATGACCCCTTTCTTCACAATGCTCCATGATGCCTGTCATCACAATGCTCAATGGCTTTTGTTATCACAATGCTCCAGGACCAGTTTCATCACAATACTCCATCCCCCTTGTCATCATGGTGCACAATGAAACCTCTCATAACAATGCTCCGTGACACTTGTCATCACAATGCTCCATGGCCCTTGTCATCACAATGCTCCAGAATTCTTGTCATCACCATGTTCCATGACCATGTCATCACAAATCTCCATGGCCCTTCGCATCACAATGCTCCAGAATTCTTGTCATCAAAATGTTCCATGACCGTGTCATCACAATGCTCCATGGCCCTTTTCATCACAATGCTCCAGATTGCTTGTCATCACAAAGTTCCATGACCGTGTCATCACAATGCACCATGGGCTTTGTCATCACCATGCTCCAGAATTTTTGTCATCACAATGTTCCATGACCGTGTCATCACAATGCTCCAGAATTCTTGTCATCACCATGTTCCATGACAATGTCATCACAATTCTCCATGGCCCTTCTCATCACAATGCTCCAGAATTCTTGTCATCACAATTTTCCATGACCGTGTCATCACAATGCTCCATGGACCTTTTCATCACAATGCTCCAGATTGCTTGTCATCACAATGTTCCATGACCATGTCATCACAATGCACCATGGCCCTTGTCATCACAATGCTCCATAATTCTTGTCATCACAATGTTCCATGACCGTGTCATTAAAATGCTCCAGAATTCTTGTCATCACAATGTTCCATGACCATGTCATCACAATGCTCCATGGCCCTTGTCATCACAATTCTCCAGAATTCTTGTCATCACAAAGTTCCATGACCGTGTCATCACAATGCTCCATGGCCCTTGTCATCACAATGCTCCAGAATTCTTGTCATCACAATGTTCCATGACCGTGTCATCACAATGCTCCATGGCCCTTGTCATCACAATTCTCCAGAATTCTTGTCATCACAATGTTCCATGACCGTGTCATCACAATGCTCCATGGCCCTTGTCATCACAATGCTCCAGAATTCTTGTCATCACAATGTTCCATGACCGTGTCATCACAATGCTCCATGGCCCTTGTCATCACAATGCTCCAGAATTCTTGTCATCACAATGTTCCATGACCGTGTCATCACAATGCTCCATGGCCCTTGTCATCACAATGCTCCAGAATTCTTGTCATCACAATGTTCCATGACCGTGTCATCACAATGCTCCATAATTCTTGTCATCACAATGTTCCATGACCGTGTCATCACAATGCTCCATAATTCTTGTCATCACAATGTTCCATGACCGTGTCACCACAATGCTCCATGGCCCTTGTCATCACAATGCTCCAGAATTCTTGTCATGACAATGTTCCATGACCGTGTCATCACAATGCTCCATGGCCCTTGTCATCACAATTCTCCAGAATTCTTGTCATCACAATGTTCCATGACCGTGTCATCACCATGCTCCAGAATTCTTGTCATCACAATGTTCCATGACCGTGTCATCACAATGCTCCAGAATTCTTGTCATCACCATGTTCCATGACAATGTCATCACAATTCTCCATGGCCCTTCTCATCACAATGCTCCAGAATTCTTGTCATCACAATTTTCCATGACCGTGTCATCACAATGCTCCATGGCCCTTTTCATCACAATGCTCCAGATTGCTTGTCATCACAATGTTCCATGACCATGTCATCACAATGCACCATGGCCCTTGTCATCACAATGCTCCATAATTCTTGTCATCACAATGTTCCATGACCGTGTCATCACAATGCTCCATAATTCTTGTCATCACAATGTTCCATGACCGTGTCACCACAATGCTCCATGGCCCTTGTCATCACAATGCTCCAGAATTCTTGTCATTACAATGTTCCATGACCGTGTCATCACAATGCTCCATGGCCCTTGTCATCACAATTCTCCAGAATTCTTGTCATCACAATGTTCCATGACCGTGTCATCACAATGCTCCATAATTCTTGTCATCACAATGTTCCATGACCGTGTCATCACAATGCTCCATAATTCTTGTCATCACAATGTTCCATGACCGTGTCACCACAATGCTCCCCAATTTTTGTCATCACAATGTTCCATGACCGTGTCATCACAATGCTACATGACACTGGTCATCACATTTCTCCATGACCTTTGCCATCACAATGCTCTATATAATTTTTCATGACAATTCTAAATGACCACTTTAATCAATTTGCTTGCTGACCATTTTCATCACATTTCTCTATTGTCATTACAATTCCCCATGACCCCTTTCTTCACAATGCTCCATGATGCCTGTCATCACAATGCTCAATGGCTTTTGTTATCACAATGCTCCAGGACCCGTTTCATCACAATACTCCATCCCCCTTGTCATCACAGTGCACAATGAAACCTCTCATTACAATGCTCCGTGACACTTGTCATCACAGTGCTCCATGGCCCTTGTCATCACAATGCTCCAGAATTCTTGTCATCACCATGTTCCATGACCATGTCATCACAATTCTCCATGGCCCTTCGCATCACAATGCTCCAGAATTCTTGTCATCACAATGTTCCATGACCGTGTCATCACAATGCTCCATGGCCCTTTTCATCACAATGCTCCAGATTGCTTGTCATCACAAAGTTCCATGACCGTGTCATCACAATGCACCATGGCCTTTGTCATCACCATGCTCCAGAATTCTTGTCATCACAATGTTCCATGACCATGTCATCACAATGCTCCAGAATTCTTGTCATCACCATGTTCCATGACCATGTCATCACAATTCTCCATGGCACTTCTCATCACAATGCTCCAGAATTCTTGTCATCACAATGTTCCATGACCGTGTCATCACAATGCTCCATGGTCCTTTTCATCACAATGCTCCATATTGCTTGTCATCACAATGTTCCATGACCGTGTCATCACAATGCACCATGGCCCTTGTCATCACAATGCTCCATAATTCTTGTCATCACAATGTTCCATGACCGTGTCATTAAAATGCTCCAGAATTCTTGTCATCACAATGTTCCATGACCATGTCATCACAATGCTCCATGGCCCTTGTCATCACAATTCTCCAGAATTCTTGTCATCACCATGTTCCATGACCGTGTCATCACAATGCTCCATAATTCTTGTCATCACAATGTTCCATGACCGTGTAATCACAATGCTCCACAATTCTTCTCATCACAATGTTCCATGACCGTGTCATCACAATGCTCCATGGCCCTTGTCATCACAATGCTCCAGAATTCTTGTCATCACAATGTTCCATGACCGTGTCATCACAATGCTCCATAATTCTTGTCATCACAATGTTCCATGACCGTGTCATCAAAATGCTCCATAATTCTTGTCATCACAATGTTCCATAACCGTGTCACCACAATGCTCCATAATTCTTGTCATCACAATGTTCCATGACCGTGTCATCACAATGCTACATGACACTGGTCATCACAGTTCTCCATGACCTTTGCCATCACAATGCTCTATATAGTTTTTCATGACAATTCTAAATGAGCACTTTAATCAATTTGCTTGCTGACCATTTTCATCACATTTCTCTATTGTCATTACAATTCCCCATGACCCCTTTCTTCACAATGCGCCATGATGCCTGTCATCACAGTGCTCAATGGCTTTTGTTATCACAATGCTCCAGGACCAGTTTCATCACAATACTCCATCCCCCTTGTCATCACGGTGCACAATGAAAGCTCTCATTACAATGCTCCGTGACACTTGTCATCACAATGCTCCATGGCCCTTGTCATCACAATGCTCCAGAATTCTTGTCATCACCATGTTCCATGACCAGGTCATCACAATTCTCCATGGCACTTCGCATCACAATGCTCCAGAATTCTTGTCATCACAATGTTCCATGACCGTGTCATCACAATGCTCCATGGCCCTTTTCATCACAATGCTCCAGATTGCTTTTCATCACAAAGTTCCATAACCGTGTCATCACAATGCACCATGGCCTTTGTCATCACCATGCTCCAGAATTCTTGTCATCACAATGTTCCATGACCGTGTCATCACAATGCTCCATGGCCCTTGTCATCACAATGCTCCAGATTGCTTGTCATCACAATGTTCCATGACCGTGTCTTCACAATGCACCATGGCCCTTGTCATCACAATGCTCCATAATTCTTGTCATCACAATGTTCCATGACCGTGTCATTAAAATGCTCCAGAATTCTTGTCATCACAATGTTCCATGACCATGTCATCACAATGCTCCATGGCCCTTGTCATCACAATTCTCCAGAATTCTTGTCATCACAATGTTCCATGACCGTGTCATCACAATGCTCCATGGCCCTTGTCATCACAATGCTCCAGAATTCTTGTCATAACAATGTTCCATGACCGTGTCATCACAATGCTCCATGGCCCTTGTCATCACAATGCTCCAGAATTCTTGTCATCACAATGTTCCATGACCGTGTCATCACAATGCTCCATGGCCCTTGTCATCACAATGCTCCAGAATTCTTGTCATCACAATGTTCCATGACCGTGTCATCACAATTCTCCATAATTCTTGTCATCACAATGTTCCATGACCGTGTCATCACAATGCTCCATAATTCTTGTCATCACAATGTTCTATGACCGTGTCATCACAATGCTCCATGGCCCTTGTCATCACAATGCTCCAGAATTCTTGTCATCACAATGTTCCATGACCGTGTCATCACAATGCTCCAGAATTCTTGTCATCACAATGTTCCATGACCGTTTCATCACAATGCTCCATAATTCTTGTCATCACAATGTTCCATGACCGTGTCACCACAATGCTCCACAATTCTTGTCATCACAATGTTCCATGACCGTGTCATCACAATGCTACATGACACTGGTCATCACAGTTCTCCATGACCTTTGCCAACACAATGCTCTATATAGTTTTTCACGACAATTCTAAATTACCACTTTAATCAATTTGCTTGCTGACCATTTTCATCACATTTCTCTATTGTCATTACAATTCCCCATGACCCCTTTCTTCACAATGCTCCATGATGCCTGTCATCACAATGCTCAATGGCTTTTGTTATCACAATGCTCCAGGACCAGTTTCATCACAATACTCCATCCCCCTTGTCATCATGGTGCACAATGAAACCTCTCATTACAATGCTCCGTGACACTTGTCATCACAATGCTCCATGGCCCTTGTCATCACAATGCTCCAGAATTCTTGTCATCACCATGTTCCATGACCATGTCATCACAAATCTCCATGGCCCTTCGCATCACAATGCTCCAGAATTCTTGTCATCACAATGTTCCATGACCGTGTCATCACAATGCTCCATGGCCCTTTTCATCACAATGCTCGAGATTGCTTGTCATCACAAAGTTCCATGACCGTGTCATCACAATGCACCATGGGCTTTGTCATCACCATGCTCCAGAATTCTTGTCATCACAATGTTCCATGACCGTGTCATCACAATGCTCCAGAATTCTTGTCATCACCATGTTCCATGACAATGTCATCACAATTCTCCATGGCCCTTCTCATCACAATGCTCCAGAATTCTTGTCATCACAATGTTCCATGACCGTGTCATTAAAATGCTCCAGAATTCTTGTCATCACAATGTTCCATGACCGTGTCATCACAATGCTCCATGGCCCTTTTCATTACAATGCTCCAGATTGCTTGTCATCACAATGTTCCATGACCGTGTCATCACAATGCACCATGGCCCTTGTCATCACAATGCTCCATAATTCTTGTCATCACAATGTTCCATGACCGTGTCATTAAAATGCTCCAGAATTCTTGTCATCACAATGTTCCATGACCATGTCATCACAATGCTCCATGGCCCTTGTCATCACAATTCTCCAGAATTCTTGTCATCACAATGTTCAATGACCGTGTCATCACAATGCTCCATGGCCCTTGTCATCACAATGCTCCATAATTCTTGTCATCACAATGTTCCATGACCGTGTCACCACAATGCTCCACAATTCTTTTCATCACAATGTTCCATGACCGTGTCATCACAATGCTACATGACACTGGTCATCACAGTTCTCCATGACCTTTGCCAACACAATGCTCTATATAGTTTTTCATGACAATTCTAAATGACCACTTTAATCAATTTGCTTGCTGACCATTTTCATCACATTTCTCTATTGTCATTACAATTCCCCATGACCCCTTTCTTCACAATGCTCCATGATGCCTGTCATCACAATGCTCAATGGCTTTGTTATCACAATGCTCCAGGACCAGTTTCATCACAATACTCCATCCCCCTTGTCATCATGGTGCACAATGAAACCTCTCATTACAATGCTCCGTGACACTTGTCATCACAATGCTCCATGGCCCTTGTCATCACAATGCTCCAGAATTCTTGTCATCACCATGTTCCATGACCATGTCATCACAAATCTCCATGGCCCTTCGCATCACAATGCTCCAGAATTCTTGTCATCACAATGTTCCATGACCGTGTCATCACAATGCTCCATGGCCCTTTTCATCACAATGCTCCAGATTGCTTGTCATCACAATGTTCCATGACCATGTCATCACAATGCACCATGGCCCTTGTCATCACAATGCTCCATAATTCTTGTCATCACAATGTTCCATGACCGTGTCATCACAATGCTCCATAATTCTTGTCATCACAATGTTCCATGACCGTGTCACCACAATGCTCCATGGCCCTTGTCATCACAATGCTCCAGAATTCTTGTCATGACAATGTTCCATGACCGTGTCATCACAGTGCTCCATGGCCCTTGTCATCACAATTCTCCAGAATTCTTGTCATCACAATGTTCCATGACCGTGTCATCACAATGCTCCATAATTCTTGTCATCACAATGTTCCATGACCGTGTCATCACAATGCTCCATAATTCTTGTCATCACAATGTTCCATGACCGTGTCACCACAATGCTCCCCAATTTTTGTCATCACAATGTTCCATGACCGTGTCATCACAATGCTACATGACACTGGTCATCACATTTCTCCATGACCTTTGCCATCACAATGCTCTATATAATTTTTCATGACAATTCTAAATGACCACTTTAATCAATTTGCTTGCTGACCATTTTCATCACATTTCTCTATTGTCATTACAATTCCCCATGACCCCTTTCTTCACAATGCTCCATGATGCCTGTCATCACAATGCTCAATTGCTTTTGTTATCACAATGCTCCAGGACCCGTTTCATCACAATACTCCATACCCCTTGTCATCACAGTGCACAATGAAACCTCTCATTACAATGCTCCGTGACACTTGTCATCACAATGCTCCATGGCCCTTGTCATCACAATGCTCCAGAATTCTTGTCATCACCATGTTCCATGACCATGTCATCACAATTCTCCATGGCCCTTCGCATCACAATGCTCCAGAATTCTTGTCATCACAATGTTCCATGACCGTGTCATCACAATGCTCCATGGCCCTTTTCATCACAATGCTCCAGATTGCTTGTCATCACAAAGTTCCATGACCGTGTCATCACAATGCACCATGGCCTTTGTCATCACCATGCTCCAGAATTCTTGTCATCACAATGTTCCATGACCATGTCATCACAATTTTCCAGAATTCTTGTCATCACCATGTTCCATGACCATGTCATCACAATTCTCCATGGCACTTCTCATCACAATGCTCCAGAATTCTTGTCATCACAATGTTCCATGACCGTGTCATCACAATGCTCCATGGTCCTTTTCATCACAATGCTCCATATTGCTTGTCATCACAATGTTCCATGACCGTGTCATCACAATGCACCATGGCCCTTGTCATCACAATGCTCCATAATTCTTGTCATCACAATGTTCCATGACCGTGTCATTAAAATGCTCCAGAATTCTTGTCATCACAATGTTCCATGACCATGTCATCACAATGCTCCATGGCCCTTGTCATCACAATTCTCCAGAATTCTTGTCATCACAATGTTCCATGACCGTGTCATCACAATGCTCCATGGCCCTTGTCATCACAATGCTCCAGAATTCTTGTCATCACAATGTTCCATGACCGTGTCATCACAATGCTCCATGGCCCTTGTCATCACAATGCTCCAGAATCCTTGTCATCACAATGTTCCATGACCGTGTCATCACAATGCTCCATGGCCCTTGTCATCACAATGCTCCAGAATTCTTGTCATCACAATGTTCCATGACCGTGTCATCACAATGCTCCATAATTCTTGTCATCACCATGTTCCATGACCGTGTCATCACAATGCTCCATAATTCTTGTCATCACAATGTTCCATGACCGTGTAATCACAATGCTTCACAATTCTTCTCATCACAATGTTCCATGACCGTGTCATCACAATGCTCCATGGCCCTTGTCATCACAATGCTCCAGAATTCTTGTCATCACAATGTTCCATGACCGTGTCATCACAATGCTCCATAATTCTTGTCATCACAATGTTCCATGACCGTGTCATCAAAATGCTCCATAATTCTTGTCATCACAATGTTCCATAACCGTGTCACCACAATGCTCCATAATTCTTGTCATCACAATGTTCCATGACCGTGTCATCACAATGCTACATGACACTGGTCATCACAGTTCTCCATGACCTTTGCCATCACAATGCTCTATATAGTTTTTCATGACAATTCTAAATGAGCACTTTAATCAATTTGCTTGCTGACCATTTTCATCACATTTCTCTATTGTCATTACAATTCCCCATGACCCCTTTCTTCACAATGCGCCATGATGCCTGTCATCACAGTGCTCAATGGCTTTTGTTATCACAATGCTCCAGGACCAGTTTCATCACAATACTCCATCCCCCTTGTCATCACGGTGCACAATGAAAGCTCTCATTACAATGCTCCGTGACACTTGTCATCACAATGCTCCATGGCCCTTGTCATCACAATGCTCCAGAATTCTTGTCATCACCATGTTCCATGACCAGGTCATCACAATTCTCCATGGCACTTCGCATCACAATGCTCCAGAATTCTTGTCATCACAATGTTCCATGACCGTGTCATCACAATGCTCCATGGCCCTTTTCATCACAATGCTCCAGATTGCTTTTCATCACAAAGTTCCATAACCGTGTCATCACAATGCACCATGGCCTTTGTCATCACCATGCTCCAGAATTCTTGTCATCACAATGTTCCATGACCGTGTCATCACAATGCTCCATGGCCCTTGTCATCACAATGCTCCAGATTGCTTGTCATCACAATGTTCCATGACCATGTCATCACAATGCTCCATGGCCCTTGTCATCACAATTCTCCAGAATTCTTGTCATCACAATGTTCCATGACCGTGTCATCACAATGCTCCATGGCCCTTGTCATCACAATGCTCCAGAATTCTTGTCATCACAATGTTCCATGACCGTGTCTTCACAATGCTCCATGGCCCTTGTCATCACAATGCTCCAGAATTCTTGTCATCACAATGTTCCCTGACCGTGTCATCACAATGCTCCATAATTCTTGTCATCACAATGTTCCATGACCGTGTCATCACAATGCTCCATAATTCTTGTCATCACAATGTTCTATGACCGTGTCATCACAATGCTCCATGGCCCTTGTCATCACAATGCTCCAGAATTCTTGTCATCAAAATGTTCCATGACCGTGTCATCACAATGCTCCAGAATTCTTGTCATCACAATGTTCCATGACCGTGTCATCACAATGCTCCATAATTTTTGTCATCACAATGTTCCATGACCGTGTCACCACAATGCTCCACAATTCTTGTCATCACAATGTTCCATGACCGTGTCATCACAATGCTACATGACACTGGTCATCACAGTTCTCCATGACCTTTGCCAACACAATGCTCTATATAGTTTTTCCTGACAATTCTAAATGACCACTTTAATCAATTTGCTTGCTGACCATTTTCATCACATTTCTCTATTGTCATTACAATTCCCCATGACCCCTTTCTTCACAATGCTCCATGATGCCTGTCATCACAATGCTCAATGGCTTTTGTTATCACAATGCTCCAGGACCAGTTTCATCACAATACTCCATCCCCCTTGCATTCATGGTGCACAATGAAACCTCTCATTACAATGCTCCGTGACACTTGTCATCACAATGCTCCATGGCCCTTGTCATCACAATGCTCCAGAATTCTTGTCATCACCATGTTCCATGACCATGTCATCACAAATCTCCATGGCCCTTCGCATCACAATGCTCCAGAATTCTTGTCATCACAATGTTCCATGACCGTGTCATCACAATGCTCCATGGCCCTTTTCATCACAATGCTCCAGATTGCTTGTCATCACAAAGTTCCATGACCGTGTCATCACAATGCACCATGGGCTTTGTCATCACCATGCTCCAGAATTCTTGTCATCACAATGTTCCATGACCGTGTCATCACAATGCTCCAGAATTCTTGTCATCACCATGTTCCATGACAATGTCATCACAATTCTCCATGGCCCTTCTCATCACAATGCTCCAGAATTCTTGTCATCACAATGTTCCATGACCGTGTCATCACAATACTCCATGGCCCTTTTCATCACAATGCTCCAGATTGCTTGTCATCACAATGTTCCATGACCGTGTCATCACAATGCACCATGGCCCTTGTCATCACAATGCTCCATAATTCTTGTCATCACAATGTTCCATGACCGTGTCATTAAAATGCTCCAGAATTCTTGTCATCACAATGTTCCATGACCATGTCATCACAATGCTCCATGGCCCTTGTCATCACAATTCTCCAGAATTCTTGTCATCACAATGTTCAATGACCGTGTCATCACAATGCTCCATGGCCCTTGTCATCACAATGCTCCATAATTTTTGTCATCACAATGTTCCATGACCGTGTCACCACAATGCTCCAGAATTCTTGTCATCACAATGTTCCATGACCGTGTCATCACAATGCTCCATGGCCCTTGTCATCACAATGCTCCAGAATTCTTGTCATCACAATGTTCCATGACCGTGTCATCACAATGCTCCATGGCCCTTGTCATCACAATGCTCCAGAATTCTTGTCATCACAATGCTCCATAATTCTTGTCATCACAATGTTCCATGACCGTGTCATCACAATGCTCCATAATTCTTGTCATCACAATGTTCCATGACCGTGTCACCACAATGCTCCATGGCCCTTGTCATCACAATGCTCCAGAATTCTTGTCATGACAATGTTCCATGACCGTGTCATCACAATGCTCCATGGCCCTTGTCATCACAATTCTCCAGAATTCTTGTCATCACAATGTTCCATGACCGTGTCATCACAATGCTCCATAATTCTTGTCATCACAATGTTCCATGACCGTGTCATCACAATGCTCCATAATTCTTGTCATCACAATGTTCCATGACCGTGTCACCACAATGCTCCCCAATTTTTGTCATCACAATGTTCCATGACCGTGTCATCACAATGCTACATGACACTGGTCATCACATTTCTCCATGACCTTTGCCATCACAATGCTCTATATAATTTTTCATGACAATTCTAAATGACCACTTTAATCAATTTGCTTGCTGACCATTTTCATCACATTTCTCTATTGTCATTACAATTCCCCATGACCCCTTTCTTCACAATGCTCCATGATGCCTGTCATCACAATGCTCAATGGCTTTTGTTATCACAGTGCTCCAGGACCCGATTCATCACAATACTCCATCCCCCTTGTCATCACAGTGCACAATGAAACCTCTCATTACAATGCTCCGTGAAACTTCTCATCACAATGCTCCATGGCCCTTGTCATCACAATGCTCCAGAATTCTTGTCATCACCATGTTCCATGACCATGTCATCACAATTCTCCATGGCCCTTCGCATCACAATGCTCCAGAATTCTTGTCATCACAATGTTCCATGACCGTGTCATCACAATGCTCCATGGCCCTTTTCATCACAATGCTCCAGATTGCTTGTCATCACAAAGTTCCATAACCGTGTCATCACAATGCACCATGGCCTTTGTCATCACCATGCTCCAGAATTCTTGTCATCACAATGTTCCATGACCATGTCATCACAATGCTCCAGAATTCTTGTCATCAACATGTTCCATGACCATGTCATCACAATTCTCCATGGCACTTCTCATCACAATTCTCCAGAATCCTTGTCATCACAATGTTCCATGACCGTGTCATCACAATGCTCCATGGTCCTTTTCATCACAATGCTCCATATTGCTTGTCATCACAATGTTCCATGACCGTGTCATCACAATGCACCATGGCCCTTGTCATCACAATGCTCCATAATTCTTGTCATCACAATGTTCCATGACCGTGTCATTAAAATGCTCCAGAATTCTTGTCATCACAATGTTCCATGACCATGTCATCACAATGCTCCATAATTCTTGTCATCACAATGTTCCATGACCGTGTAATCACAATGCTCCACAATTCTTCTCATCACAATGTTCCATGACCGTGTCATCACAATGCTCCATGGCCCTTGTCATCACAATGCTCCAGAATTCTTGTCATCACAATGTTCCATGACCGTGTCATCACAATGCTCCATAATTCTTGTCATCACAATGTTCCATGACCGTGTCATCAAAATGCTCCATAATTCTTGTCATCACAATGTTCCATAACCGTGTCACCACAATGCTCCATAATTCTTGTCATCACAATGTTCCATGACCGTGTCATCACAATGCTACATGACACTGGTCATCACAGTTCTCCATGACCTTTGCCATCACAATGCTCTATATAGTTTTTCATGACAATTCTAAATGAGCACTTTAATCAATTTGCTTGCTGACCATTTTCATCACATTTCTCTATTGTCATTACAATTCCCCATGACCCCTTTCTTCACAATGCGCCATGATGCCTGTCATCACAGTGCTCAATGGCTTTTGTTATCACAATGCTCCAGGACCAGTTTCATCACAATACTCCATCCCCCTTGTCATCACGGTGCACAATGAAAGCTCTCATTACAATGCTCCGTGACACTTGTCATCACAATGCTCCATGGCCCTTGTCATCACAATGCTCCAGAATTCTTGTCATCACCATGTTCCATGACCAGGTCATCACAATTCTCCATGGCACTTCGCATCACAATGCTCCAGAATTCTTGTCATCACAATGCTCCATGGCCCTTTTCATCACAATGCTCCAGATTGCTTTTCATCACAAAGTTCCATAACCGTGTCATCACAATGCACCATGGCCTTTGTCATCACCATGCTCCAGAATTCTTGTCATCACAATGTTCCATGACCGTGTCATCACAATGCTCCATGGCCCTTGTCATCACAATGCTCCAGATTGCTTGTCATCACAATGTTCCATGACCGTGTCTTCACAAGGCACCATGGCCCTTGTCATCACAATGCTCCATAATTCTTGTCATCACAATGTTCCATGACCGTGTCATTAAAATGCTCCAGAATTCTTGTCATCACAATGTTCCATGACCATGTCATCACAATGCTCCATGGCCCTTGTCATCACAATTCTCCAGAATTCTTGTCATCACAATGTTCCATGACCGTGTCATCACAATGCTCCATGGCCCTTGTCATCACAATGCTCCAGAATTCTTGTCATCACAATGTTCCATGACCGTGTCATCACAATGCTCCATGGCCCTTGTCATCACAATGCTCCAGAATTCTTGTCATCACAATGTTCCATGACCGTGTCATCACAATGCTCCATAATTCTTGTCATCACAATGTTCCATGACCGTGTCATCACAATGCTCCATAATTCTTGTCATCACAATGTTCTATGACCGTGTCATCACAATGCTCCATGGCCCTTGTCATCACAATGCTCCAGAATTCTTGTCATCAAAATGTTCCATGACCGTGTCATCACAATGCTCCAGAATTCTTGTCATCACAATGTTCCATGACCGTGTCATCACAATGCTCCATAATTCTTGTCATCACAATGTTCCATGACCATGTCATCACAATGCTCCATGGCCCTTGTCATCACAATGCTCCAGAATTCTTGTCATCACCATGTTCCATGACCAGGTCATCACAATTCTCCATGGCACTTCGCATCACAATGCTCCAGAATTCTTGTCATCACAATGTTCCATGACCGTGTCATCACAATGCTCCATGGCCCTTTTCAGCACAATGCTCCAGATTGCTTTTCATCACAAAGTTCCATAACCGTGTCATCACAATGCACCATGGCCTTTGTCATCACCATGCTCCAGAATTCTTGTCATCACAATGTTCCATGACCGTGTCATCACAATGCTCCATGGCCCTTGTCATCACAATGCTCCAGATTGCTTGTCATCACAATGTTCCATGACCGTGTCTTCACAATGCACCATGGCCCTTTTCATCACAATGCTCCATAATTCTTGTCATCACAATGTTCCATGACCGTGTCATTAAAATGCTCCAGAATTCTTGTCATCACAATGTTCCATGACCATGTCATCACAATGCTCCATGGCCCTTGTCATCACAATTCTCCAGAATTCTTGTCATCACAATGTTCCATGACCGTGTCATCACAATGCTCCATGGCCCTTGTCATCACAATGCTCCAGAATTCTTGTCATCACAATGTTCCATGACCGTGTCATCACAATGCTCCATGGCCCTTGTCATCACAATGCTCCAGAATTCTTGTCATCAAAATGTTCCATGACCGTGTCATCACAATGCTCCAGAATTCTTGTCATCACAATGTTCCATGACCGTGTCATCACAATGCTCCATAATTCTTGTCATCACAATGTTCCATGACCGTGTCACCACAATGCTCCACAATTCTTGTCATCACAATGTTCCATGACCGTGTCATCACAATGATACATGACACTGGTCATCACAGTTCTCCATGACCTTTGCCAACACAATGCTCTATATAGTTTTTCCTGACAATTCTAAATGACCACTTTAATCAATTTGCTTGCTGACCATTTTCATCACATTTCTCTATTGTCATTACAATTCCCCATGACCCCTTTCTTCACAATGCTCCATGATGCCTGTCATCACAATGCTCAATGGCTTTTGTTATCACAATGCTCCAGGACCAGTTTCATCACAATACTCCATCCCCCTTGTCATCATGGTGCACAATGAAACCTCTCATTACAATGCTCCGTGACACTTGTCATCACAATGCTCCATGGCCCTTGTCATCACAATGCTCCAGAATTCTTGTCATCACCATGTTCCATGACCATGTCATCACAAATCTCCATGGCCCTTCGCATCACAATGCTCCAGAATTCTTGTCATCACAATGTTCCATGACCGTGTCATCACAATGCTCCATGGCCCTTTTCATCACAATGCTCCAGATTGCTTGTCATCACAAAGTTCCATGACCGTGTCATCACAATGCACCATGGGCTTTGTCATCACCATGCTCCAGAATTCTTGTCATCACAATGTTCCATGACCGTGTCATCACAATGCTCCAGAATTCTTGTCATCACCATGTTCCATGACAATGTCATCACAATTCTCCATGGCCCTTCTCATCACAATGCTCCAGAATTCTTGTCATCACAATGTTCCATGACCGTGTCATCACAATACTCCAGGGCCCTTTTCATCACAATGCTCCAGATTGCTTGTCATCACAATGTTCCATGACCGTGTCATCACAATGCACCATGGCCCTTGTCATCACAATGCTCCATAATTCTTGTCATCACAATGTTCCATGACCGTGTCATTAAAATGCTCCAGAATTCTTGTCATCACAATGTTCCATGACCATGTCATCACAATGCTCCATGTCCCTTGTCATCACAATTCTCCAGAATTCTTGTCATCACAATGTTCAATGACCGTGTCATCACAATGCTCCATGGCCCTTGTCATCACAATGCTCCATAATTTTTGTCATCACAATGTTCCATGACCGTGTCACCACAATGCTCCACAATTCTTGTCATCACAATGTTCCATGACCGTGTCATCACAATGCTACATGACACTGGTCATCACAGTTCTCCATGACCTTTGCCAACACAATGCTCTATATAGTTTTTCATGACAATTCTAAATGACCACTTTAATCAATTTGCTTGCTGACCATTTTCATCACATTTCTCTATTCTCATTACAATTCCCCATGACCCCTTTCTTCACAATGCTCCATGATGCCTGTCATCACAATGCTCAATGGCTTTTGTTATCACAATGCTCCAGGACCAGTTTCATCACAATACTCCATCCCCCTTGTCATCATGGTGCACAATGAAACCTCTCATTACAATGCTCCGTGACACTTGTCATCACAATGCTCCATGGCCCTTGTCATCACAATGCTCCAGAATTCTTGTCATCACCATGTTCCATGACCATGTCATCACAAATCTCCATGGCCCTTCGCATCACAATGCTCCAGAATTCTTGTCATCACAATGTTCCATGACCGTGTCATCCAAATGCTCCATGGCCCTTTTCATCACAATGCTCCAGATTGCTTGTCATCACAAAATTCCATGACCGTGTCATCACAATGCACCATGGGCTTTGTCATCACCATGCTCCAGAATTCTTGTCATCACAAAGTTCCATGACCGTGTCATCACAATGCTCCAGATTTCTTGTCATCACCATGTTCCATGACAATGTCATCACAATTCTCCATGGCCCTTCTCATTACAATGCTCCAGAATTCTTTTCATCACAATGTTCCATGACCGTGTCATCACAATGCTCCATGGCCCTTTTCATCACAATGCTCCAGATTGCTTGTCATCACAATGTTCCATGACCGTGTCATCACAATGCTCCATGTCCCTTGTCATCACAATGCTCCAGAATTCTTGTCATCACAATGTTCCATGACCGTGTCATCACAATGCTCCATAATTCTTGTCATCACCATGTTCCATGACCGTGTCATCACAATGCTCCATAATTCTTGTCATCACAATGTTCCATGACCGTGTAATCACAATGCTCCACAATTCTTCTCATCACAATGTTCTATGACCGTGTCATCACAATGCTCCATGGCCCTTGTCATCACAATGCTCCAGAATTCTTGTCATCACAATGTTCCATGACCGTGTCATCACAATGCTCCATAATTCTTGTCATCACAATGTTCCATGACCGTGTCATCAAAATGCTCCAGAATTCTTGTCATCACAATGTTCCATAACCGTGTCACCACAATGCTCCATAATTCTTGTCATCACAATGTTCCATGACCGTGTCATCACAATGCTACATGACCCTGGTCATCACAGTTCTACATGACCTTTGCCATCACAATGCTCTATATAGTTTTTCATGACAATTCTAAATGAGCACTTTAATCAATTTGCTTGCTGACCATTTTCATCACATTTCTCTATTGTCATTACAATTCCCCATGACCCCTTTCTTCACAATGCGCCATGATGCCTGTCATCACAGTGCTCAATGGCTTTTGTTATCACAATGCTCCAGGACCAGTTTCATCACAATACTCCATCCCCCTTGTCATCACGGTGCACAATGAAAGCTCACATTACAATGCTCCGTGACACTTGTCATCACAATGCTCCATGGCCCTTGTCATCACAATGCTCCAGAATTCTTGTCATCACCATGTTCCATGACCAGGTCATCACAATTCTCCATGGCACTTCGCATCACAATGCTCCAGAATTCTTGTCATCACAATGTTCCATGACCGTGTCATCACAATGCTCCATGGCCCTTTTCATCACAATGCTCCAGATTGCTTTTCATCACAAAGTTCCATAACCGTGTCATCACAATGCACCATGGCCTTTGTCATCACCATGCTCCAGAATTCTTGTCATCACAATGTTCCATGACCGTGTCATCACAATGCTCCATGGCCCTTGTCATCACAATGCTCCAGATTGCTTGTCATCACAATGTTCCATGACCGTGTCTTCACAATGCACCATGGCCCTTGTCATCACAATGCTCCATAATTCTTGTCATCACAATGTTCCATGACCGTGTCATTAAAATGCTCCAGAATTCTTGTCATCACAATGTTCCATGACCATGTCATCACAATGCTCCATGGCCCTTGTCATCACAATTCTCCAGAATTCTTGTCATCACAATGTTCCATGACCGTGTCATCACAATGCTCCATGGCCCTTGTCATCACAATGCTCCAGAATTCTTGTCATAACAATGTTCCATGACCGTGTCATCACAATGCTCCATGGCCCTTGTCATCACAATGCTCCAGAATTCTTGTCATCACAATGTTCCATGACCGTGTCATCACAATGCTCCATGGCCCTTGTCATCACAATGCTCCAGAATTCTTGTCATCACAATGTTCCATGACCGTGTCATCACAATGCTCCATAATTCTTGTCATCACAATGTTCCATGACCGTGTCATCACAATGCTCCATAATTCTTGTCATCACAATGTTCTATGACCGTGTCATCACAATGCTCCATGGCCCTTGTCATCACAATGCTCCAGAATTCTTGTCATCAAAATGTTCCATGGCCGTGTCATCACAATGCTCCAGAATTCTTGTCATCACAATGTTCCATGACCGTGTCATCACAATGCTCCATAATTCTTGTCATCACAATGTTCCATGACCGTGTCACCACAATGCTCCACAATTCTTGTCATCACAATGTTCCATGACCGTGTCATCACAATGCTACATGACACTGGTCATCACAGTTCTCCATGACCTTTGCCAACACAATGCTGTATATAGTTTTTCCTGACAATTCTAAATGACCACTTTAATCAATTTGCTTGCTGACCATTTTCATCACATTTCTCTATTGTCATTACAATTCCCCATGACCCCTTTCTTCACAATGCTCCATGATGCCTGTCATCACAATGCTCAATGGCTTTTGTTATCACAATGCTCCAGGACCAGTTTCATCACAATACTCCATCCCCCTTTTCATCATGGTGCACAATGAAACCTCTCATTACAATGCTCCGTGACACTTGTCATCACAATGCTCCATGGCCCTTGTCATCACAATGCTCCAGAATTCTTGTCATCACCATGTTCCATGACCATGTCATCACAAATCTCCATGGCCCTTCGCATCACAATGCTCCAGAATTCTTGTCATCACAATGTTCCATGACCGTGTCATCACAATGCTCCATGGCCCTTTTCATCACAATGCTCCAGATTGCTTGTCATCACAAAGTTCCATGACCGTGTCATCACAATGCACCATGGGCTTTGTCATCACCATGCTCCAGAATTCTTGTCATCACAATGTTCCATGACCGTGTCATCACAATGCTCCAGAATTCTTGTCATCACCATGTTCCATGACAATGTCATCACAATTCTCCATGGCCCTTCTCATCACAATGCTCCAGAATTCTTGTCATCACAATGTTCCATGACCGTGTCATCACAATACTCCATGGCCCTTTTCATCACAATGCTCCAGATTGCTTGTCATCACAATGTTCCATGACCGTGTCATCACAATGCACCATGGCCCTTGTCATCACAATGCTCCATAATTCTTGTCATCACAATGTTCCATGACCGTGTCATTAAAATGCTCCAGAATTCTTGTCATCACAATGTTCCATGACCATGTCATCACAATGCTCCATGGCCCTTGTCATCACAATTCTCCAGAATTCTTGTCATCACAATGTTCAATGACCGTGTCATCACAATGCTCCATGGCCCTTGTCATCACAATTCTCCATAATTTTTGTCATCACAATGTTCCATGACCGTGTCACCACAATGCTCCACAATTCTTGTCATCACAATGTTCCATGACCGTGTCATCACAATGCTACATGACACTGGTCATCACAGTTCTCCATGACCTTTGCCAACACAATGCTCTATATAGTTTTTCATGACAATTCTAAATGACCACTTTAATCAATTTGCTTGCTGACCATTTTCATCACATTTCTCTATTCTCATTACAATTCCCCATGACCCCTTCCTTCACAATGCTCCATGATGCCTGTCATCACAATGCTCAATGGCTTTTGTTATCACAATGCTCCAGGACCAGTTTCATCACAATACTCCATCCCCCTTGTCATCATGGTGCACAATGAAACCTCTCATTACAATGCTCCGTGACACTTGTCATCACAATGCTCCATGGCCCTTGTCATCACAATGCTCCAGAATTCTTGTCATCACCATGTTCCATGACCATGTCATCACAAATCTCCATGGCCCTTCGCATCACAATGCTCCAGAATTCTTGTCATCACAATGTTCCATGACCGTGTCATCCAAATGCTCCATGGCCCTTTTCATCACAATGCTCCAGATTGCTTGTCATCACAAAGTTCCATGACCGTGTCATCACAATGCACCATGGGCTTTGTCATCACCATGCTCCAGAATTCTTGTCATCACAATGTTCCATGACCGTGTCATCACAATGCTCCAGATTTCTTGTCATCACCATGTTCCATGACAATGTCATCACAATTCTCCATGGCCCTTCTCATCACAATGCTCCAGAATTCTTGTCATCACAATGTTCCATGACCGTGTCATCACAATGCTCCATGGCCCTTTTCATCACAATGCTCCAGATTGCTTGTCATCACAATGTTCCATGACCGTGTCATCACAATGCACCATGGCCCTTGTCATCACAATGCTCCATAATTCTTGTCATCACAATGTTCCATGACCGTGTCATTAAAATGCTCCAGAATTCTTGTCATCACAATGTTCCATGACCATGTCATCACAATGCTCCATGGCCCTTGTCATCACAATTCTCCAGAATTCTTGTCATCACAATGTTCCATGACCGTGTCATCACAATGCTCCATGGCCCTTGTCATCACAATGCTCCATAATTCTTGTCATCACAATGTTCCATGACCGTGTCATCACAATGCTCCATGGCCCTTGTCATCACAATGCTCCAGAATTCTTTTCATCACAATGTTCCATGACCGTGTCATCACAATGCTCCATGGCCCTTGTCATCACAATGCTCCAGATTTCTTGTCATCACAATGTTCCATGACCGTGTCATCACAATGCCCCATAATTCTTGTCATCAAAATGTTCCATGACCGTGTCATCACAATGCTCCAGAATTCTTGTCATCACAATGTTCCATGACCGTGTCATCACAATGCTGCATGGCCCTTGTCATCACAATGCTCCAGCATTCTTGTCATCACAATGTTCCATGACAGTGTCATCACAATGCTCCATGGCCCTTGTCATCACAATGCTTCAGATTGCTTGTCATCACAAAGTTCCATGACTGTGTCATCACAATGCACCATGGCCCTTGTCATCACAATGCTCCAGAATTCTTGTCATCACAATGTTCCATGACCGTGTCATTAAAATGCTCCAGAATTCTTGTCATCACAATGTTCCATGACCATGTCATCACAATGCTCCATGGCCCTTGTCATCACAATTCTCCAGAATTCTTGTCATCACAATGTTCCATGACCGTGTCATCACAATGCTGCATGGCCCTTGTCATCACAATGCTCCAGCATTCTTGTCATCACAATGTTCCATGACAGTGTCATCACAATGCTCCATGGCCCTGGTCATCACAATGCTTCAGATTGCTTGTCATCACAAAGTTCCATGACTGTGTCATCACAATGCACCATGGCCCTTGTCATCACAATGCTCCAGAATTTTTGTCATCACAATGTTCCATGACCGTGTCATCACAATGCTCCATGGCCCTTTTCATCCCAATGCTCTAGAATTCTTGTCATCACAATGTTCCATGACCGTGTCATCACAATGCTCCATGGCCCTTGTCATTACAATGCTCCAGAATTCTTGTCATCACAAAGTTCCATGACCGTGTCATCACAATGCACCATGGCCCTTGTCATCACAATGCTCCAGAATTCTTGTCATCACAATGTTCCATGACCGTGTCATCACAATGCTCCATGGCCCTTGTCATCACAATGCTCCAGAATTCTTGTCATCACAATGTTCCATGACCGTGTCATCACAATGCTCCATGGCCCTTGTCATCACAATGCTCCAGAATTCTTGTCATCACAATGTTCCATGACCGTATCATCACAATGCTCCATAATTCTTGTCATCACAATGTTCCATGACCGTGTCATCACAATGCTCCATAATTCTTGTCATCACAATGTTCCATGACCGTGTCACCACAATGCTCCATGGCCCTTGTCATCACAATGTTCCAGAATTCTTGTCATCACAAAGATCCATGACCGTGTCATCACAATGCACCATGGCCCTTGTCATCACAATGCTCCAGAATTCTTGTCATCACAATGTTCCATGACCGTGTCATCACAATGCTCCATGGCCCTTGTCATCACAATGCTCCAGAATTCTTGTCATCACAATGTTCCATGACCGTGTCATCACAATGCTCCATGGCCCTTGTCATCACAATGCTCCAGAATTCTTTTCATCACAATGTTCCATGACCGTGTCATCACAATGCTCCATAATTCTTGTCATCACAATGTTCCATGACCGTTTCATCACAATGCTTCATAATTCTTTTCATCACAATGTTCCATGACCGTGTCACCACAATGCTCCACAATTCTTGTCATCACAATGTTCCATGACCGTGTCATCACAATGCTACATGACACTGGTCATCACAGTTCTCCATGACCTTTGCCATCACAATGCTCTATATAGTTTTTCATGACAATTCTAAATGACCACTTTAATCAATTTGCTTGCTGACCATTTTCATCACATTTCTCTATTGTCATTACAATTCCCCATGACCCCTTTCTTCACAATGCTCCATGATGCCTGTCATCACAATGCTCAATGGCTTTTGTTATCACAATGCTCCAGGACCAGTTTCATCACAATACTCCATCCCCCTTGTCATCACGGTGCACAATGAAACCTCTCATTACAATGCTCCGTGACACTTGTCATCACAATGCTCCATGGCCCTTGTCATCACAATGCTCCAGAATTCTTGTCATCACCATGTTACATGACCATGTCATCACAATTCTCCATGGCCCTTCGCATCACAATGCTCCAGAATTCTTTTCATCACAATGTTCCATGACCGTGTCATCACAATGCTCCATGGCCCTTTTCATCACAATGCTCCAGATTGCTTGTCATCACAAAGTTCCATGACCGTGTCATCACAATGAACCATGGCCTTTGTCATCACCATGCTCCAGAATTCTTGTCATCACAATGTTCCATGACCATGTCATCACAATGCTCCATGGCCCTTGTCATCACAATTCTCCAGAATTCTTGTCATCACAATGTTCCATGACCGTGTCATCACAATGCTCCATGGCCCTTGTCATCACAATGCTCCAGAATTCTTGTCATCACAATGTTCCATGACCGTGTCATCACAATGCTCCATGGCCCTTGTCATCACAATGCTCCAGAATTCTTGTCATCACAATGTTCCATGACCGTGTCATCACAATGCCCCATAATCCTTGTCATCAAAATGTTCCATGACCGTGTCATCACAATGCTCCAGAATTCTTGTCATCACAATGTACCATGACCGTGTCATCACAATGCTGCATGGCCCTTGTCATCACAATGCTCCAGCATTCTTGTCATCACAATGTTCCATGACAGTGTCATCACAATGCTCCATGGCCCTTGTCATCACAATGCTTCAGATTGCTTGTCATCACAAAGTTCCATGACTGTGTCATCACAATGCACCATGGCCCTTGTCATCACAATGCTCCAGAATTCTTGTCATCACAATGTTCCATGACCGTGTCATCACAATGCTCCATGGCCCTTTTCATCCCAATGCTCCAGAATTCTTGTCATCACAATGTTCCATGACCGTGTCATCACAATGCTCCATGGCCCTTGTCATCACAATGCTCCAGAATTCTTGTCATCACAAAGTTCCATGACCGTGTCATCACAATGCACCATGGCCCTTGTCATCACAATGCTCCAGAATTCTTGTCATCACAATGTTCCATGACCGTGTCATCACAATGCTCCATGGCCCTTGTCATCACAATGCTCCAGAATTCTTGTCATCACAATGTTCCATGACCGTGTCATCACAATGCTCCATGGCCCTTGTAATCACAATGCTCCAGAATTCTTGTCATCACAATGTTCCATGATCGTGTCATCACAATGCTCCATAATTCTTGTCATCACAATGTTCCATGACCGAGTCATCACAATGCTCCATAATTCTTGTAATCACAATGTTCCATGACCGTGTCACCACAATGCTCCATGGCCATTGTCATCACAATGCTCCAGAATTCTTGTCATCACAAAGTTCCATGACCGTGTCATCACAATGCACCATGGCCCTTGTCATCACAATGCTCCAAAATTATTGTCATCACAATGTTCCATGACCGTGTCATCACAATGCTCCATGGCCCTTGTCATCACAATGCTCCAGAATTCTTGTCATCACAATGTTCCATGACCGTGTCATCACAATGCTCCATGGCCCTTGTCATCACAATGCTCCAGAATTGTTGTCATCACAATGTTCCATGACCGTGTCATCACAATGCTCCATAATTCTTGTCATCACAATGTTCCATGACCGTGTCATCACAATGCTTCATAATTCTTTTCATCACAATGTTCCATGACCGTGTCACCACAATGCTCCACAATTCTTGTCATCACAATGTTCCATGACCGTGTCATCACAATGCTACATGACACTGGTCATCACAGTTCTCCATGACCTTTGCCATCACAATGCTCTATATAGTTTTTCATGACAATTCTAAATGACCACTTTAATCAATTTGCTTGCTGACCATTTTCATCACATTTCTCTATTGTCATTACAATTCCCCATGACCCCTTTCTTCACAATGCTCCATGATGCCTGTCATCACAATGCTCAATGGCTTTTGTTATCACAATGCTCCAGGACCAGTTTCATCACAATACTCCATCCCCCTTGTCATCACGGTGCACAATGAAACCTCTCATTACAATACTCCGTGACACTTGTCATCACAATGCTCCATGGCCCTTGTCATCACAATGCTCCAGAATTCTTGTCATCACCATGTTCCATGACCATGTCATCACAATTCTCCATGGCCCTTCGCATCACAATGCTCCAGAATTCTTTTCATCACAATGTTCCATGACCGTGTCATCACAATGCTCCATGGCCCTTTTCATCACAATGCTCCAGATTGCTTGTCATCACAAAGTTCCATGACCGTGTCATCACAATGAACCATGGCCTCTGTCATCACCATGCTCCAGAATTCTTGTCATCACAATGTTCCATGACCATGTCATCACAATGCTCCATGGCCCTTGTCATCACAATTCTCCAGAATTCTTGTCATCACAATGTTCCATGAACGTGTCATCACAATGCTCCATGGCCCTTGTCATCACAATGCTCCAGAATTCTTGTCATCACAATGTTCCATGACCGTGTCATCACAATGCTCCATGGCCCTTGTAATCACAATGCTCCAGAATTCTTGTCATCACAATGTTCCATGACCGTGTCATCACAATGCTCCATAATTCTTGTCATCACCATGTTCCATGACCGTGTCATCACAATGCTCCATAATTCTTGTCATCACAATGTTCCATGACCGTGTCACCACAATGCACCATGGCCCTTGTCATCACAATGCTCCAGAATTCTTCTCATCACAAAGTTCCATGACCGTGTCATCACAATGCACCATGGCCCTTGTCATCACAATGCTCCAGAATTCTTGTCATCACAATGTTCCATGACCGTGTCATCACAATGCTCCATGTCCCTTGTCATCACAATGCTCCAGAATTCTTGTCATCACAATGTTCCATGACCGTGTCATCAAAATGCTCCATGGCCCTTGTCATCACAATGCGCCAGAATTCTTGTCATCACAATGTTCCATGACCGTGTCATCACAATGCTCCATAATTCTTGTCATCACAATGTTCCATGACCGTGTCATCACAATGCTTCATAATTCTTTTCATCACAATGTTCCATGACCGTGTCACCACAATGCTCCACAATTCTTGTCATCACAATGTTCCATGACCGTGTCATCACAATGCTACATGACACTGGTCATCACAGTTCTCCATGACCTTTGCCATCACAATGCTCTATATAGTTTTTCATGACAATTCAAAATGACCACTTTAATCAATTTGCTTGCTGACCATTTTCATCACATTTCTCTATTGTCATTACAATTCCCCATGACCCCTTTCTTCACAATGCTCCATGATGCCTGTCATCACAATGCTCAATGGCTTTTGTTATCACAATGCTCCAGGACCAGTTTCATCACAATACTCCATCCCCCTTGTCATCACGGTGCACAATGAAACCTCTCATTACAATGCTCCATGACACTTGTCATCACAATGCTCCATGGCCCTTGTCATCACAATGCTCCAGAATTCTTGTCATCATCATGTTCCATGACCATGTCATCACAATTCTCCATGGCCCTTCGCATCACAATGCTCCAGAATTCTTGTCATCACAATGTTCCATGACCGTGTCATCACAATGCTCCATGGCCCTTTTCATCACAATGCTCCAGATTGCTTGTCATCACAAAGTTCCATGACCGTGTCATCACAATGAACCATGGCCTTTGTCATCACCATGCTCCAGAATTCTTGTCATCACAATGTTCCATGACCATGTCATCACAATGCTCCATGGCCCTTGTCATCACAATGCTCCAGAATTCTTGTCATCACAATGTTCCATGACCGTGTCATCACAATGCTCCATGGCCCTTGTCATCACAATGCTCCAGAATTCTTGTCATCACAATGTTCCATGACCGTGTCATCACAATGCTCCATGGCCCTTGTCATCACAATGCTCCAGAATTCTTGTCATCACAATGTTCCATGACCGTGTCACCACAATGCTCCACAATTCTTGTCATCACAATGTTCCATGACCGTGTCATCACAATGCTACATGACACTTGTCATCACAGTTCTCCATGACCTTTGCCATCACAATGCTCTATATAGTTTTTCATGACAATTCTAAATGACCACTTTAATCAATTTGCTTGCTGACCATTTTCATCACATTTCTCTATTGTCATTACAATTCCCCATGACCCCTTTCTTCACAATGCTCCATGATGCCTGTCATCACAATGCTCAATGGCTTTTGTTATCACAATGCTCCAGGACCAGTTTCATCACAATACTCCATCCCCCTTGTCATCACGGTGCACAATGAAACCTCTCATTACAATACTCCGTGACACTTGTCATCACAATGCTCCATGGCCCTTGTCATCACAATGCTCCAGAATTCTTGTCATCACCATGTTCCATGACCATGTCATCACAATTCTCCATGGCCCTTCGCATCACAATGCTCCAGAATTCTTTTCATCACAATGTTCCATGACCGTGTCATCACAATGCTCCATGGCCCTTTTCATCACAATGCTCCAGATTGCTTGTCATCACAAAGTTCCATGACCGTGTCATCACAATGAACCATGGCCTCTGTCATCACCATGCTCCAGAATTCTTGTCATCACAATGTTCCATGACCATGTCATCACAATGCTCCATGGCCCTTGTCATCACAATTCTCCAGAATTCTTGTCATCACAATGTTCCATGAACGTGTCATCACAATGCTCCATGGCCCTTGTCATCACAATGCTCCAGAATTCTTGTCATCACAATGTTCCATGACCGTGTCATCACAATGCTCCATAATTCTTGTCATCACCATGTTCCATGACCGTGTCATCACAATGCTCCATAATTCTTGTCATCACAATGTTCCATGACCGTGTCACCACAATGCACCATGGCCCTTGTCATCACAATGCTCCAGAATTCTTCTCATCACAAAGTTCCATGACCGTGTCATCACAATGCACCATGGCCCTTGTCATCACAATGCTCCAGAATTCTTGTCATCACAATGTTCCATGACCGTGTCATCACAATGCTCCATGTCCCTTGTCATCACAATGCTCCAGAATTCTTGTCATCACAATGTTCCATGACCGTGTCATCAAAATGCTCCATGGCCCTTGTCATCACAATGCGCCAGAATTCTTGTCATCACAATGTTCCATGACCGTGTCATCACAATGCTCCATAATTCTTTTCATCACAATGTTCCATGACCGTGTCATCACAATGCTTCATAATTCTTTTCATCACAATGTTCCATGACCGTGTCACCACAATGCTCCACAATTCTTGTCATCACAATGTTCCATGACCGTGTCATCACAATGCTACATGACACTGGTCATCACAGTTCTCCATGACCTTTGCCATCACAATGCTCTATATAGTTTTTCATGACAATTCAAAATGACCACTTTAATCAATTTGCTTGCTGACCATTTTCATCACATTTCTCTATTGTCATTACAATTCCCCATGACCCCTTTCTTCACAATGCTCCATGATGCCTGTCATCACAAT
Source organism: Balaenoptera acutorostrata (assembly GCF_949987535.1). Lineage (NCBI taxonomy): Eukaryota > Metazoa > Chordata > Mammalia > Artiodactyla > Balaenopteridae > Balaenoptera > Balaenoptera acutorostrata. Next base: position 196,333 of record NW_026646542.1, on the reverse strand, counting down.
GCTCAATGGCTTTTGTTATCACAATGCTCCAGGACCAGTTTCATCACAATACTCCATCCCCCTTGTCATCACGGTGCACAATGAAACCTCTCATTACAATGCTCCGTGACACTTGTCATCACAATGCTCCATGGCCCTTGTCATCACAATGCTCCAGAATTCTTGTCATCATCATGTTCCATGACCATGTCATCACAATTCTCCATGGCCCTTCGCATCACAATGCTCCAGAATTCTTTTCATCACAATGTTCCATGACCGTGTCATCACAATGCTCCATGGCCCTTTTCATCACAATGCTCCAGATTGCTTGTCATCACAAAGTTCCATGACCGTGTCATCACAATGAACCATGGCCTTTGTCATCACCATGCTCCAGAATTCTTGTCATCACAATGTTCCATGACCATGTCATCACAATGCTCCATGGCCCTTGTCATCACAATTCTCCAGAATTCTTGTCATCACAATGTTCCATGACCATGTCATCACAATGCTCCATGGCCCTTGTCATCACAATGCTCCAGAATTCTTGTCATCACAATGTTCCATGACCGTGTCATCACAATGCTCCATGGCCCTTGTCATCACAATGCTCCAGAATTCTTGTCATCACAATGTTCCATGACCGTGTCATCACAATGCTCCATGGCCCTTGTAATAACAATGCTCCAGAATTCTTGTCATCACAATGTTCCATGACCGTGTCATCACAATGCTCCATAATTCTTGTCATCACAATGTTCCATGACCGTGTCATCACAATGCTCCATAATTCTTGTCATCACAATGTTCCATGACCGTGTCACCACAATGCTCCATGGCCCTTGTCATCACAATGCTCCAGAATTCTTGTCATCACAAAGTTCCATGACCGTGTCATCACAATGCACCATGGCCCTTGTCATCACAATGCTCCAGAATTCTTGTCATCACAATGTTCCATGACCGTGTCATCACAATGCTCCATGGCCCTTGTCATCACAATGCTCCAGAATTCTTGTCATCACAATGTTCCATGACCGTGTCATCACAATGCTCCATGGCCCTTGTCATCACAATGCTCCAGAATTCTTGTCATCACAATGTTCCATGACCGTGTCATCACAATGCTCCATGGCCCTTGTCATCACAATGCTCCAGATTGCTTGTCATCACAATGTTCCATGACCGTGTCTTCACAATGCACCATGGCCCTTGTCATCACAATGCTCCATAATTCTTGTCATCACAATGTTCCATGACCGTGTCATTAAAATGCTTCAGAACTCTTGTCATCACAATGTTCCATGACCATGTCATCACAATGCTCCATGGCCCTTGTCTTCACAATTCTCCAGAATTCTTGTCATCACAATGTTCCATGACCGTGTCATCACAATGCTCCATGGCCCTTGTCATCACAATGCTCCAGAATTCTTGTCATCACAATGTTCCATGACCGTGTCATCACAATGCTCCATGGCCCTTGTAATCACAATGCTCCAGAATTCTTGTCATCACAATGTTCCATGACCGTGTCATCACAATGCTCCATAATTCTTGTCATCACAATGTTCCATGACCGTGTCATCACAATGCTCCATAATTCTTGTCATCACAATGTTCCATGACCGTGTCACCACAATGCTCCATGGCCCTTGTCATCAAAATGCTCCCGAATTCTTGTCATCACAAAGTTCCATGACCGTGTCATCACAATGCACCATGGCCCTTGTCATCACAATGCTCCAGAATTCTTGTCATCACAATGTTCCATGACCGTGTCATCACAATGCTCCATGGCCCTTGTCATCACAATGCTCCAGAATTCTTGTCATCACAATGTTCCATGACCGTGTCATCACAATGCTCCATGGCCCTTGTCATCACAATGCTCCAGATTGCTTGTCATCACAATGTTCCATGACCGTGTCATCACAATGCTCCATGGCCCTTGTCATCACAATGCTCCAGAATTCTTGTCATCACAATGTTCCATGACCGTGTCATCACAATGCTCCAGAATTCTTGTCATCACAATGTTCCATGACCGTGTCATTACAATGCCCCATAATTCTTGTCATCAAAATGTTCCATGACCGTGTCATCACAATGCTCCAGAATTCTTGTCATCACAATGTTCCATGACCGTGTCATCACAATGCTGCATGGCCCTTGTCATCACAATGCTCCAGAGTTCTTGTCATCACAATGTTCCATGACGGTGTCATCACAATGCTCCATGGCCCTTGTCATCACAATGCTCCAGAATTCTTGTCATCACAATGTTCCATGACCGTGTCATCACAATGCTCCATGGCCCTTGTCATCACAATGCTCCAGAATTCTTGTCATCACAATGTTCCATGACCGTGTCATCACAATGCTCCATGGCCCTTGTCATCACAATGCTCCAGAATTCTTGTCATCACAATGTTCCATGACCGTGTCATCACAATGCTCCATAATTCTTGTCATCACAATGTTCCATGACCGTGTCATCACAATGCTCCATAATTCTTGTCATCACAATGTTCCATGACCGTGTCACCACAATGCTCCATGGCCCTTGTCATCACAATGCTCCAGAATTCTTGTCATCACAATGTTCCATGACCGTGTCCTCACAATGCTCCATGGCCATTTTCATTACAATTCTCCAGAATTCTTGTCATCACAATGTTCCATGACCGTGTCATCACAATGCTCCATGGCCCTTGTCATCACAATGCTCCAGAATTCTTGTCATCACAATGTTCCATGACCGTGTCATCACAATGCCCCATAATTCTTGTCATCAAAATGTTCCATGACCGTGTCATCACAATGCTCCAGAATTCTTGTCATCACAATGTTCCATGACCGTGTCATCACAATGCTGCATGGCCCTTGTAATCACAATGCTCCAGAATTCTTGTCATCACAATGTTCCATGACCGTGTAATCACAATGCTCCACAATTCTTCTCATCACAATGTTCCATGACCGTGTCATCACAATGCTCCATGGCCCTTGTCATCACAATGCTCCAGAATTCTTGTCATCACAATGTTCCATGACCGTGTCATCACAATGCTCCATAATTCTTGTCATCACAATGTTCCATGACCGTGTCATCACAATGCTCCATAATTCTTGTCATCACAATGTTCCATGACCGTGTCATCACAATGCTCAACAATTCTTGTCATCACAATGTTCCATGACCGTGTCATCACAATGCTCCATGGACCTTGTCATCACAATGCTCCAGAATTCTTGTCATCACAATGTTCCATGAACGTGTCATCACAATGCTCCAGAATTCTTGTCATCACAATGTTCCATGACCGTGTCATCACAATGCTCCATGGCCCTTTTCATCACAATGCTCCAGATTGCTTTTCATCACAAAGTTCCATAACCGTGTCATCACAATGCACCATGGCCTTTGTCATCACCATGCTCCAGAATTCTTGTCATCACAATGTTCCATGATCGTGTCATCACAATGCTCCATGGCCCTTGTCATCACAATGCTCCAGATTGCTTGTCATCACAATGTTCCATGACCGTGTCTTCACAATGCACCATGGCCCTTGTCATCACAATGCTCCATAATTCTTGTCATCACAATGTTCCATGACCGTGTCATTAAAATGCTCCAGAATTCTTGTCATCACAATGTTCCATGACCATGTCATCACAATGCTCCATGGCCCTTGTCATCACAATTCTCCAGAATTCTTGTCATCACAATGTTCCATGACCGTGTCATCACAATGCTCCATGGCCCTTGTCATCACAATGCTCCATACTTCTTGTCATCACAATGTTCTATGACCGTGTCATCACAATGCTCCATGGCCCTTGTCATCACAATGCTCCAGAATTCTTGTCATCACAATGTTCCATGACCGTGTCATCACAATGCTCCAGAATTCTTGTCATCACAATGTTCCATGACCGTGTCATCACAATGCTCCATAATTCTTGTCATCACAATGTTCCATGACCGTGTCACCACAATGCTCCACAATTCTTGTCATCACAATGTTCCATGACCGTGTCATCACAATGCTACATGACACTGGTCATCACAGTTCTCCATGACCTTTGCCAACACAATGCTCTATATAGTTTTTCATGACAATTCTAAATTACCACTTTAATCAATTTGCTTGCTGACCATTTTCATCACATTTCTCTATTGTCATTACAATTCCCCATGACCCCTTTCTTCACAATGCTCCATGATGCCTGTCATCACAATGCTCAATGGCTTTTGTTATCACAATGCTCCAGGACCAGTTTCATCACAATACTCCATCCCCCTTGTCATCATGGTGCACAATGAAACCTCTCATTACAATGCTCCGTGACACTTGTCATCACAATGCTCCATGGCCCTTGTCATCACAATGCTCCAGAATTCTTGTCATCACCATGTTCCATGACCATGTCATCACAAATCTCCATGGCCCTTCGCATCACAATGCTCCAGAATTCTTGTCATCACAATGTTCCATGACCGTGTCATCACAATGCTCCATGGCCCTTTTCATCACAATGCTCCAGATTGCTTGTCATCACAAAGTTCCATGACCGTGTCATCACAATGCACCATGGGCTTTGTCATCACCATGCTCCAGAATTCTTGTCATCACAATGTTCCATGACCGTGTCATCACAAGGCTCCAGAATTCTTGTCATCACCATGTTCCATGACAATGTCATCACAATTCTCCATGGCCCTTCTCATCACAATGCTCCAGAATTCTTGTCATCACAATGTTCCATGACCGTGTCATCACAATGCTCCATGGCCCTTTTCATCACAATGCTCCAGATTGCTTGTCATCACAATGTTCCATGACCGTGTCATCACAATGCACCATGGCCCTTGTCATCACAATGCTCCATAATTCTTGTCATCACAATGTTCCATGACCGTGTCATTAAAATGCTCCAGAATTCTTGTCATCACAATGTTCCATGACCATGTCATCACAATGCTCCATGGCCCTTGTCATCACAATTCTCCAGAATTCTTGTAATCACAATGTTCAATGACCGTGTCATCACAATGCTCCATGGCCCTTGTCATCACAATGCTCCATAATTCTTGTCATCACAATGTTCCATGACCGTGTCACCACAATGCTCCACAATTCTTTTCATCACAATGTTCCATGACCGTGTCATCACAATGCTACATGACACTGGTCATCACAGTTCTCCATGACCTTTGCCAACACAATGCTCTATATAGTTTTTCATGACAATTCTAAATGACCACTTTAATCAATTTGCTTGCTGACCATTTTCATCACATTTCTCTATTGTCATTACAATTCCCCATGACCCCTTTCTTCACAATGCTCCATGATGCCTGTCATCACAATGCTCAATGGCTTTTGTTATCACAATGCTCCAGGACCAGTTTCATCACAATACTCCATCCCCCTTGTCATCATGGTGCACAATGAAACCTCTCATTACAATGCTCCGTGACACTTGTCATCACAATGCTCCATGGCCCTTGTCATCACAATGCTCCAGAATTCTTGTCATCACCATGTTCCATGACCATGTCATCACAAACCTCCATGGCCCTTGTCATCACAATGCTCCAGCATTCTTGTCATCACAATGTTCCATGACAGTGTCATCACAATGCTCCATGGCCCTTGTCATCACAATGCTTCAGATTGCTTGTCATCACAAAGTTCCATGACTGTGTCATCACAATGCTCCATGGCCCTTGTCATCACAATTCTCCAGAATTCTTGTCATCACAATGTTCCATGACCGTGTCATCACAATGCTCCATGGCCCTTGTCATCACAATGCTCCAGAATTCTTGTCATCACAATGTTCCATGACCGTGTCATCACAATGCTCCATGGCCCTTGTCATCAAAATGCTCCAGAATTCTTGTCATCAAAATGTTCCATGACCGTGTCATCACAATGCTCCATGGCCCTTGTCATCACAATGCTCCAGATTTCTTGTCATCACAATGTTCCATGACCGTGTCATCACAATGCTCCATAATTCTTGTCATCACAATGTTCCATGACCGTGTCACCACAATGCTCCATGGCCCTTGTCATCACAATGCTCCAGAATTCTTGTCATCACAATGTTCCATTACCGTGTCATCACAATGCTCCATGGCCCTTGTCATCACAATTCTCCAGAATTCTTGTCATCACAATGTTCCATGACCGTGTCATCACAATGCTCCATGGCCCTTGTCATCACAATGCTCCAGAATTCTTGTCATCACAATGTTCCATGACCGTGTCATCACAATGCCCCATAATTCTTGTCATCAAAATGTTCCATGACCGTGTCATCACAATGCTCTAGAATTCTTGTCATCACAATGTTCCATGACCGTGTCATCACAATGCTGCATGGCCCTTGTCATCACAATGCTCCAGCATTCTTGTCATCACAATGTTCCATGACAGTGTCATCACAATGCTCCATGGCCCTGGTCATCACAATGCTTCAGATTGCTTGTCATCACAAAGTTCCATGACTGTGTCATCACAATGCACCATGGCCCTTGTCATCACAATGCTCCAGAATTCTTGTCATCACAATGTTCCATGACCGTGTCATCACAATGCTCCATGGCCCTTTTCATCCCAATGCTCCAGAATTCTTGTCATCACAATGTTCCATGACCGTGTCATCACAATGCTCCATGGCCCTTGTCATCACAATGCTCCAGAATTCTTGTCATCACAAAGTTCCATGACCGTGTCATCACAATGCTCCATGGCCCTTGTCATCACAATGCTCCAGAATTCTTGTCATCACAATGTTCCATGACCGTGTCATCACAATGCTCCATGGCCCTTGTCATCACAATGCTCCAGAATTCTTGTCATCACAATGTTCCATGACCGTGTCATCACAATGCTCCATAATTCTTGTCATCACAAAGTTCCATGACCGTGTCATCACAATGCTTCATAATTCTTTTCATCACAATGTTCCATGACCGTGTCACCACAATGCTCCACAATTCTTGTCATCACAATGTTCCATGACCGTGTCATCACAATGCTACATGACACTGGTCATCACAGTTCTCCATGACCTTTGCCATCACAATGCTCTATATAGTTTTTCATGACAATTCTAAATGACCACTTTAATCAATTTGCTTGCTGACCATTTTCATCACATTTTTCTATTGTCATTACAATTCCCCATGACCCCTTTCTTCACAATGCTCCATGATGCCTGTCATCACAATGCTCAATGGCATTTGTTATCACAATGCTCCAGGACCAGGTTCATCACAATACTCCATCTCCCTTGTCATCACGGTGCACAATGAAACCTCTCATTACAATGCTCCGTGACACTTGTCATCACAATGCTCCATGGCACTTGTCATCACAATGCTCCAGAATTCTTGTCATCACCATGTTCCATGACCATGTCATCACAATTCTCCATGGCCCTTGTCATCACAATGCTCCAGAATTCTTGTCATCACAATGTTCCATGACCGTGTCATCACAATGCTCCATGGCCCTTGTAATCACAATGCTCCAGAATTCTTGTCATCACAATGTTCCATGACCGTGTCATCACAATGCTCCATAATTCTTGTCATCACAATGTTCCATGACCGAGTCATCACAATGCTCCATAATTCTTGTCATCACAATGTTCGATGACCGTGTCACCACAATGCTCCATGGCCCTTGTCATCACAATGCTCCAGAATTCTTGTCATCACAAAGTTCCATGACCGTGTCATCACAATGCACCATGGCCCTTGTCATCACAATGCTCCAGAATTCTTGTCAACACAATGTTCCATGACCGTGTCATCACAATGCTCCATGGCCCTTGTCATCACAATGCTCCAGATTGCTTGTCATCACAATGTTCCATGACCGTGTCTTCACAATGCACCATGGCCCTTGTCATCACAATTCTCCATAATTCTTGTCATCACAATGTTCCATGACCGTGTCATTAAAATGCTCCAGAACTCTTGTCATCACAATGTTCCATGACCGTGTCATAACAATGCTCCATGGCCCTTTTCATCACAATGCTCCAGAATTCTTGTCATCACAATGTTCCATGACCGTGTCATCACAATGCTCCATGGCCCTTGTCATCACAATGCTCCATAATTCTTGTCATCACAATGTTCCATGACCGTGTCATCACAATGCTCCATAATTCTTGTCATCACAATGTTACATGACCGTGTCACCACAATGCTCCATGGCCCTTGTCATCACAATGCTCCAGAATTCTTGTCATCACAAAGTTCCATGACCGTGTCATCACAATGCACCATGGCCCTTGTCATCACAATGCTCCAGAATTCTTGTCATCACAATGTTCCATGACCGTGTCATCACAATGCTCCATGGCCCTTGTCATCACAATGCTCCAGAATTCTTGTCATCACAATGTTCCATGACCGTGTCATCACAATGCTCCATGGCCCTTGTCATCACAATGCTTCAGATTGCTTGTCATCACAATGTTCCATGACCGTGTCTTCACAATGCACCATGGCCCTTGTCATCACAATGCTCCAGAATTCTTGTCATCACAATGTTCCATGACCGTGTCATCACAATGCACCATGGCCCTTGTCATCACAATGCTCCAGAATTCTTGTCATCACAATGTTCCATGACCGTGTCATCACAATGGTCCATGGCCCTTGTAATCACAATGCTCCATAATTCTTGTCATCACAATGTTCCATGACCGTGGCATCACAATGCTCCATAATTCTTGTCATCACAATGTTCCATGACCATGTCATCACAATGCTCCATAATTCTTGTCATCACAATGTTCCATGACCGTGTCACCACAATGCTCCATGGCCCTTGTCATCACAATGCTCCAGAATACTTGTGATCACAATGTTCCATGACCGTGTCATCACAATGCTCCATGGCCCTTGTCATCACAATGCTCCAGATTGCTTGTCATCACAATGTTCCATGACCGTGTCTTCACAATGCACCATGGCCCTTGTCATCACAATGCTCCATAATTCTTGTCATCACAATGTTCCATGACCGTGTCATTAAAATGCTCCAGAACTCTTGTCATCACAATGTTCCATGACCATGTCATCACAATGCTCCATGGCACTTGTCTTCACAATTCTCCAGAATTCTTGTCATCACAATGTTCCATGACCGTGTCATCACAATGCTCCATGGCCCTTGTAATCACAATGCTCCAGAATTCTTGTCATCACAATGTTCCATGACCGTGTCATCACAATGCTCCATAATTCTTGTCATCACAATGTTCCATGACCGTGTCATCACAATGCTCCATAATTCTTGTCATCACAATGTTCGATGACCGTGTCACCACAATGCTCCATGGCCCTTGTCATCACAATGCTCCAGAATTCTTGTCATCACAAAGTTCCATGACCGTGTCATCACAATGCACCATGGCCCTTGTCATCACAATGCTCCAGAATTCTTGTCAACACAATGTTCCATGACCGTGTCATCACAATGCTCCATGGCCCTTGTCATCACAATGCTCCAGAATTCTTGTCATCACAATGTTCCATGACCGTGTCATCACAATGCTCCAGAATTCTTGTCATCACAATGTTCCATGACCGCGTCATCACAATGCTACATAATTCTTGTCATCAAAATGTTCCATGACCGTGTCACCACAATGCTACATAATTCTTGTCATCACAATGTTCCATGACCGTGTCACCACAATGCTCCATGGCCCTTGTCATCACAATGCTCCAGAATTCTTGTCATCACAATATTCCATGACCGTGTCATCACAATGCTCCATGGCCCTTGTCACCACAATGCTCCAGAATTCTTGTCATCACAATGTTCCATGACCGTGTCATCACAATTCTACATGACACTGGTCATCACAGTTCTCCATGACCTTTGCCAACACAATGCTCTATATAGTTTTTCATGACAATTCTAAATTACCACTTTAATCAATTTGCTTGCTGACCATTTTCATCACATTTCTCTATTGTCATTACAATTCCCCATGACCCCTTTCTTCACAATGCTCCATGATGCCTGTCATCACAATGCTCAATGGCTTTTGTTATCACAATGCTCCAGGACCAGTTTCATCACAATACTCCATCCCCCTTGTCATCATGGTGCACAATGAAACCTCTCATTACAATGCTCCGTGACACTTGTCATCACAATGCTCCATGGCCCTTGTCATCACAATTCTCCAGAATTCTTGTCATCACCATGTTCCATGACCATGTCATCACAAATCTCCATGGCCCTTCGCATCACAATGCTCCAGAATTCTTGTCATCACAATGTTCCATGACCGTGTCATCACAATGCTCCATGGCCCTTTTCATCACAATGCTCCAGATTGCTTGTCATCACAAAGTTCCATGACCGTGTCATCACAATGAACCATGGCCTTTGTCATCACCATGCTCCAGAATTCTTGTCATCACAATGTTCCATGACCGTGTCATCACAATGCTCCAGAATTCTTGTCATCACCATGTTCCATGACAATGTCATCACAATTCTCCATGGCCCTTCTCATCACAATGCTCCAGAATTCTTGTCATCACAATGTTCCATGACCGTGTCATCACAATGCTCCATGGCCCTTTTCATCACAATGCTCCAGATTGCTTGTCATCACAATGTTCCATGACCGTGTCATCACAATGCACCATGGCCCTTGTCATCACAATGCTCCATAATTCTTGTCATCACAATGTTCCATGACCGTGTCATTAAAATGCTCCAGAATTCTTGTCATCACAATGTTCCATGACCATGTCATCACAATGCTCCATGGCCCTTGTCATCACAATTCTCCAGAATTCTTGTAATCACAATGTTCAATGACCGTGTCATCACAATGCTCCATGGCCCTTGTCATCACAATGCTCCATAATTCTTGTCATCACAATGTTCCATGACCGTGTCACCACAATGCTCCACAATTCTTTTCATCACAATGTTCCATGACCGTGTCATCACAATGCTACATGACACTGGTCATCACAGTTCTCCATGACCTTTGCCAACACAATGCTCTATATAGTTTTTCATGACAATTCTAAATGACCACTTTAATCAATTTGCTTGCTGACCATTTTCATCACATTTCTCTATTGTCATTACAATTCCCCATGACCCCTTTCTTCACAATGCTCCATGATGCCTGTCATCACAATGCTCAATGGCTTTTGTTATCACAATGCTCCAGGACCAGTTTCATCACAATACTCCATCCCCCTTGTCATCATGGTGCACAATGAAACCTCTCATTACAATGCTCCGTGACACTTGTCATCACAATGCTCCATGGCCCTTGTCATCACAATGCTCCAGAATTCTTGTCATCACCATGTTCCATGACCATGTCATCACAAATCTCCATGGCCCTTGTCATCACAATGCTCCAGCATACTTGTCATCACAATGTTCCATGACAGTGTCATCACAATGCTCCATGGCCCTTGTCATCACAATGCTTCAGATTGCTTTTCATCACAAAGTTCCATGACTGTGTCATCACAATGCTCCATGGCCCTTGTCATCACAATTCTCCAGAATTCTTGTCATCACAATGTTCCATGACCGTGTCATCACAATGCTCCATGGCCCTTGTCATCACAATGCTCCAGAATTCTTGTCATCACAATGTTCCATGACCGTGTCATCACAAGGCTCCATGGCCCTTGTCATCAAAATGCTCCAGAATTCTTGTCATCAAAATGTTCCATGACCGTGTCATCACAATGCTCCATGGCCCTTGTCATCACAATGCTCCAGATTTCTTGTCATCACAATGTTCCATGACCGTGTCATCACAATGCTCCATAATTCTTGTCATCACAATGTTCCATGACCGTGTCACCACAATGCTCCATGGCCCTTGTCATCACAATGCTCCAGAATTCTTGTCATCACAATGTTCCATTACCGTGTCATCACAATGCTCCATGGCCCTTGTCATCACAATTCTCCAGAATTCTTGTCATCACAATGTTCCATGACCGTGTCATCACAATGCTCCATGGCCCTTGTCATCACAATGCTCCAGAATTCTTGTCATCACAATGTTCCATGACCGTGTCATCACAATGCCCCATAATTCTTGTCATCAAAATGTTCCATGACCGTGTCATCACAATGCTCTAGAATTCTTGTCATCACAATGTTCCATGACCGTGTCATCACAATGCTGCATGGCCCTTGTCATCACAATGCTCCAGCATTCTTGTCATCACAATGTTCCATGAGAGTGTCATCACAATGCTCCATGGCCCTGGTCATCACAATCCTTCAGATTGCTTGTCATCACAAAGTTCCATGACTGTGTCATCACAATGCACCATGGCCCTTGTCATCACAATGCTCCAGAATTCTTGTCATCACAATGTTCCATGACCGTGTCATCACAATGCTCCATGGCCCTTTTCATCCCAATGCTCCAGAATTCTTGTCATCACAATGTTCCATGACCGTGTCATCACAATGCTCCATGGCCCTTGTCATCACAATGCTCCAGAATTCTTGTCATCACAAAGTTCCATGACCGTGTCATCACAATGCTCCATGGCCCTTGTCATCACAATGCTCCAGAATTCTTGTCATCACAATGTTCCATGACCGTGTCATCACAATGCTTCATAATTCTTTTCATCACAATGTTCCATGACCGTGTCACCACAATGCTCCACAATTCTTGTCATCACAATGTTCCATGACCGTGTCATCACAATGCTACATGACACTGGTCATCACAGTTCTCCATGACCTTTGCCATCACAATGCTCTATATAGTTTTTCATGACAATTCTAAATGACCACTTTAATCAATTTGCTTGCTGACCATTTTCATCACATTTTTCTATTGTCATTACAATTCCCCATGACCCCTTTCTTCACAATGCTCCATGATGCCTGTCATCACAATGCTCAATGGCTTTTGTTATCACAATGCTCCAGGACCAGGTTCATCACAATACTCCATCCCCCTTGTCATCACGGTGCACAATGAAACCTCTCATTACAATGCTCCGTGACACTTGTCATCACAATGCTCCATGGCCCTTGTCATCACAATGCTCCAGAATTCTTGTCATCACCATGTTCCATGACCATGTCATCACAATTCTCCATGGCCCTTCGCATCACAATGCTCCAGAATTCTTTTCATCACAATGTTCCATGACCGTGTCATCACAATGCTCCATGGCCCTTTTCATCACAATGCTCCAGATTGCTTGTCATCACAAAGTTCCATGACCGTGTCATCACAATGAACCATGGCCTTTGTCATCACCATGCTCCAGAATTCTTGTCATCACAAGGTTCCATGACCATGTCATCACAATGCTCCATGGCCCTTGTCATCACAATTCTCCAGAATTCTTGTCATCACAATGTTCCATGACCGTGTCATCACAATGCTCCATGGCCCTTGTCATCACAATGCTCCAGAATTCTTGTCATCACAATGTTCCATGACCGTGTCATCACAATGCTCCATGGCCCTTGTCATCACAATGCTCCAGAATTCTTGTCATCACAATGTTCCATGACCGTGTCATCACAATGCTCCATGGCCCTTGTAATCACAATGCTCCAGAATTCTTGTCATCACAATGTTCCATGACCGTGTCATCACAATGCTCCATAATTCTTGTCATCACAATGTTCCATGACCGTGTCATCACAATGCTCCATAATTCTTGTCATCACAATGTTCCATGACCGTGTCACCACAATGCTCCATGGACCTTGTCATCACAATGCTCCAGAATTCTTGTCATCACAAAGTTCCATGACCGTGTCATCACAATGCACCATGGCCCTTGTCATCACAATGCTCCAGAATTCTTGTCATCACAATGTTCCATGACCGTGTCATCACAATGCTCCATGTCCCTTGTCATCACAATGCTCCAGAATTCTTGTCATCACAATGTTCCCTGACCGTGTCATCACAATGCTCCATGGCCCTTGTCATCACAATGCTCCAGAATTCTTGTCATCACAATGTTCCATGACCGTGTCATCACAATGCTCCATAATTCTTGTCATCACAATGTTCCATGACCGTGTCATCACAATGCTTCATAATTCTTTTCATCACAATGTTCCATGACCGTGTCACCACAATGCTCCACAATTCTTGTCATCACAATGTTCCATGACCGTGTCACCACAATGCTCCATGGACCTTGTCATCACAATGCTCCAGAATTCTTGTCATCACAATGTTCGATGACCGTGTCACCACAATGCTCCATGGCCCTTGTCATCACAATGCTCCAGAATTCTTGTCATCACAAAGTTCCATGACCGTGTCATCACAATGCACCATGGCCCTTGTCATCACAATGCTGCAGAATTCTTGTCAACACAATGTTCCATGACCGTGTCATCACAATGCTCCATGGCCCTTGTCATCACAATGCTCCAGAATTCTTGTCATCACAATGTTCCATGACCGTGTCATCACAATGCTCCATGGCCCTTGTCATCACAATGCTCCAGATTGCTTGTCATCACAATGTTCCATGACCGTGTCTTCACAATGCACCATGGCCCTTGTCATCACAATTCTCCATAATTCTTGTCATCACAATGTTCCATGACCGTGTCATTAAAATGCTCCAGAACTCTTGTCATCACAATGTTCCATGACCGTGTCATCACAATGCTCCATGGCCCTTTTCATCACAATGCTCCAGAATTCTTGTCATCACAATGTTCCATGACCGTGTCATCACAATGCTCCATGGCCCTTGTCATCACAATGCTCCAGAATTCTTGTCATCACAATGTTCCATGACCGTGTCATCACAATGCTCCATGGCCCTTGTAATCACAATGCTCCAGAATTCTTGTCATCACAATGTTCCATGACCGTGTCATCACAATGCTCCATAATTCTTGTCATCACAATGTTCCATGACCGTGTCATCACAATGCTCCATAATTCTTGTCATCACAATGTTCCATGACCGTGTCACCACAATGCTCCATGGCCCTTGTCATCACAATGCTCCAGAATTCTTGTCATCACAAAGTTCCATGACCGTGTCATCACAATGCACCATGGCCCTTGTCATCACAATGCTCCAGAATTCTTGTCATCACAATGTTCCATGACCGTGTCATCACAATGCTCCATGGCCCTTGTCATCACAATGCTCCAGAATTCTTGTCATCACAATGTTCCATGACCGTGTCATCAAAATGCTCCATGGCCCTTGTCATCACAATGCTCCAGATTGCTTGTCATCACAATGTTCCATGACCGTGTCATCACAATGCACCATGGCCCTTGTCATCACAATGCTCCATAATTCTTGTCATCACAATGTTCCATGACCGTGTCATTAAAATGCTCCAGAATTCTTGTCATCACAATGTTCCATGACCGTGTCATCACAATGCACCATGGCCCTTGTCATCACAATGCTCCATAATTCTTGTCATCACAATGTTCCATGACCGTGTCATTAAAATGCTCCAGAATTCTTGTCATCACAATGTTCCATGACCATGTCATCACAATGCTCCATGGCCCTTGTCATCACAATTCTCCAGAATTCTTGTCATCACAATGTTCCATGACCGTGTCATCACAATGCTCCATGGCCCTTGTCATCACAATGCTCCAGAATTCTTGTCATCACAAAGTTCCATGACCGTGTCATCACAATGCACCATGGCCCTTGTCATCACAATGCTCCAGAATTCTTGTCATCACAATGTTCCATGACCGTGTCATCACAATGCTCCATGGCCCTTGTCATCACAATGCTCCAGAATTCTTGTCATCACAATGTTCCATGACCGTATCATCACAATGCTCCATGGCCCTTGTCATCACAATGCTCCAGAATTCTTGTCATCACAATGTTCCATGACCGTGTCATCACAATGCTCCATGGCCCTTGTCATCACAATGCTCCAGATTGCTTGTCATCACAATGTTCCATGACCGTGTCTTCACAATGCACCATGGCCCTTGTCATCACAATGCTCCATAATTCTTGTCATCACAATGTTCCATGACCGTGTCATTAAAATGCTCCAGAACTCTTGTCATCACAATGTTCCATGACCATGTCATCACAATGCTCCATGGCCCTTGTCATCACAATGCTCCAGAATTCTTGTCATCACAATGTTCCATGACCGTGTCATCACAATGCTCCATGGCCCTTGTCATCACAATGCTCCAGAATTCTTGTCATCACAATGTTCCATGACCGTGTCATCACAATGCTCCATAATTCTTGTCATCACAATGTTCCATGACCGTGTCATTAAAATGCTCCAGAATTCTTGTCATCACAATGTTCCATGACCGTGTCACCACAATGCTCCATGGCCCTTGTCATCACAATGCTCCAGAATTCTTGTCATCACAATGTTCCATGACCGTGTCATCACAATGCTCCATGGCCCTTGTCATCACAATGCTCCAGAATTCTTGTCATCACAGTGTTCCATGACCGTGTCATCACAATGCTCCATGGCCCTTGTCATCAAAATGCTCCAGAATTCTTGTCATCACAATGTTCCATGACCGTGTCACCAAAATGCTCCACAATTCTTGTCATCACAATGTTCCATGACCGTGTCATCACAATGCTACATGACACTGGTCATCACAGTTCTCCATGACTTTTGCCATCACAATGCTCTATATAGTTTTTCATGACAATTCTAAATGACCACTTTAATCAATTTGCTTGCTGACCATTTTCATCACATTTCTCTATTGTCATTACAATTCCCCATGACCCCTTTCTTCACAATGCTCCATGATGCCTGTCATCACAATGCTCAATGGCTTTTGTTATCACAATGCTCCAGGACCAGTTTCATCACAATACTCCATCCCCCTTGTCATCACGGTGCACAATGAAACCTCTCATTACAATGCTCCGTGACACTTGTCATCACAATGCTCCATGGCCCTTGTCATCACAATGCTCCAGAATTCTTGTCATCACCATGTTCCATGACCATGTCATCACAATTCTCCATGGCCCTTCGCATCACAATGCTCCAGAATTCTTTTCATCACAATGTTCCATGACCGTGTCATCACAATGCTCCATGGCCCTTTTCATCACAATGCTCCAGATTGCTTGTCATCACAAAGTTCCATGACCGTGTCATCACAATGAACCATGGCCTTTGTCATCACCATGCTCCAGAATTCTTGTCATCACAATGTTCCATGACCATGTCATCACAATGCTCCTTGGCCTTGTCATCACAATTCTCCAGAATTCTTGTCATCACAATGTTCCATGACCGTGTCATCACAATGCTCCATGGCCCTTGTCATCACAATGCTCCAGAATTCTTGTCATCACAATGTTCCATGACCGTGTCATCACAATGCTCCATGGCCCTTGTCATCACAATGCTCCAGAATTCTTGTCATCACAATGTTCCATGACCGTGTCATCACAATGCTCCATAATTCTTGTCATCACAATGTTCCATGACCATGTCATCACAATGCTCCATAATTCTTGTCATCACAATGTTCCATGACCGTGTCACCACAATGCTCCATGGCCCTTGTCATCAAAATGCTCCAGAATTCTTGTCATCACAAAGTTCCATGACCGTGTCATCACAATGCACCATGGCCCTTGTCATCACAATGCTCCAGAATTCTTGTCATCACAATGTTCCATGACCGTGTCATCACAATGCTCCATGGCCCTTGTCATCACAATGCTCCAGAATTCTTGTCATCACAATGTTCCATGACCGTATCATCACAATGCTCCATGGCCCTTGTCATCACAATGCTCCAGAATTCTTGTCATCACAATGTTCCATGACCGTGTCATCACAATGCTCCATGGCCCTTGTCATCACAATGCTCCAGATTGCTTGTCATCACAATGTTCCATGACCGTGTCTTCACAATTCACCATGGCCCTTGTCATCACAATGCTCCATAATTCTTGTCATCACAATGTTCCATGACCGTGTCATTAAAATGCTCCAGAACTCTTGTCATCACAATGTTCCATGACCATGTCATCACAATGCTCCATGGCCCTTGTCATCACAATGCTCCAGAATTCTTGTCATCACAATGTTCCATGACCGTGTCATCACAATGCTCCAGAATTCTTGTCATCACAATGTTCCATGACCGTGTCATCACAATGCTCCATGGCCCTTGTCATCACAATGCTCCAGAATTCTTGTCATCACAATGTTCCATGACCGTGTCATCACAATGCTCCATGGCCCTTGTCATCACAATGCTCCAGAATTCTTGTCATCACAATGTTCCATGACCGTGTCATCACAATGCTCCATAATTCTTGTCATCACAATGTTCCATGACCGTGTCATCACAATGCTCCATAATTCTTGTCATCACAATGTTCCATGACCGTGTCACCACAATGCTCCATGGCCCTTGTCATCACAATGCTCCAGAATTCTTGTCATCACAATGTTCCATGACCGTGTCATCACAATGCTCCATGGCCCTTGTCATCACAATGCTCCAGAATTCTTGTCATCACAGTGTTCCATGACGGTGTCATTACAATGCTCCATGGCCCTTGTCATCAAAATGCTCCAGAATTCTTGTCATCACAATGTTCCATGACCGTGTCACCAAAATGCTCCACAATTCTTGTCATCACAATGTTCCATGACCGTGTCATCACAATGCTACATGACACTGGTCATCACAGTTCTCCATGACCTTTGCCATCACAATGCTCTATATAGTTTTTCATGACAATTCTAAATGACCACTTTAATCAATTTGCTTGCTGACCATTTTCATCACATTTCTCTATTGTCATTACAATTCCCCATTACCCCTTTCTTCACAATGCTCCATGATGCCTGTCATCACAATGCTCAATGGCTTTTGTTATCACAATGCTCCAGGACCAGTTTCATCACAATACTCCATCCCCCTTGTCATCACGGTGCACAATGAAACCTCTCATTACAATGCTCCGTGACACTTGTCATCACAATGCTCCATGGCCCTTGTCATCACAATGCTCCAGAATTCTTGTCATCACCATGTTCCATGACCATGTCATCACAATTCTCCATGGCCCTTCGCATCACAATGCTCCAGAATTCTTTTCATCACAATGTTCCATGACCGTGTCATCACAATGCTCCATGGCCCTTTTCATCACAATGCTCCAGATTGCTTGTCATCACAAAGTTCCATGACCGTGTCATCACAATGAACCATGGCCTTTGTCATCACCATGCTCCAGAATTCTTGTCATCACAATGTTCCATGACCATGTCATCACAATGCTCCATGGCCTTGTCATCACAATTCTCCAGAATTCTTGTCATCACAATGTTCCATGACCGTATCATCACAATGCTCCATGGCCCTTGTCATCACAATGCTCCAGAATTCTTGTCATCACAATGTTCCATGACCGTGTCATCACAATGCTCCATGGCCCTTGTCATCACAATGCTCCAGAATTCTTGTCATCACAATGTTCCATGACCGTGTCATCACAATGCTCCATGGCCCTTGTAATCACAATGCTCCAGAATTCTTGTCATCACAATGTTCAATGAACGTGTCATCACAATGCTCCATAATTCTTGTCATCACAATGTTCCATGACCGTGTCATCACAATGCTCCATAATTCTTGTCATCACAATGTTCCATGACCGTGTTATCACAATGCTCCATGGCCCTTGTCATCACCATGCTCCAGAATTCTTGTCATCACAATGTTCCATGACCGTGTCATCACAATGCTCCATGGCCCTTTTCATCACAATGCTCCAGATTGCCTGTCATCACAATGTTCCATGAACGTGTCATCATATTGCACCATGGCCCTTGTCATCACAATGCTCCATAATTCTTGTCATCACAATGTTCCATGACCGTGTCATTAAAATGCTCCAGAATTCTTGTCATCACAAGGTTCCATGACCATGTCATCACAATGCTCCATGGCCCTTGTCATCACAATTCTCCAGAATTCTTGTCATCACAATGTTCCATGACCGTGTCATCATATTGCTCCATGGCCCTTGTCATCACAATGCTCCAGAACTCTTGTCAACACAATGTTCCATTACCATGTCATCACAATGCTCCATGGCCCTTGTCATCACAATGCTCCAGAATTCTTGTCATCACAATGTTCCATGACCGTGTCATCACAATGCTCCATGGCCCTTGTCATCACAATGCTCCAGAATTCTTGTCATCACAATGTTCCATGACCGTGTCATCACATTGCTCCATAATTCTTGTCATCACAATGTTCCATGACCGTGTCATCACAATGCTCCATAATTCTTGTCATCACAATGTTCCATGACAGTGTCATCACAATGCTCCATGGCCCTTGTCATCACAATTCTCCAGAATTCTTGTCATCACAATGTTCCATGACCGTGTCATCACAATGCTCCATGGCCCTTGTCATCACAATGCTCCAGAATTCTTGTAATCACAATGTTCCATGACCGTGTCATCACAATGCTCCATGGCCCTTGTCATCACAATGCTCCAGAATTCTTCTCATCACAATGTTCCATGACCGTGTCATCACAATGCTCCATGGCCCTTGTCATCACAATGCTCCAGAATTCTTGTCATCACAATGTTCCATGACCGTGTCATCACAATGCTCCATAATTCTTGTCATCACAATGTTCCATGACCGTGTCATCACAATGCTCCATAATTCTTGTCATCACAATGTTCCATGACCGTGTCACCACAATGCTCCATGGCCCTTGTCATCACAATGCTCCAGAATTCTTGTCATCACAATGTTCCATGACCGTGTCATCACAATGCTCCATGGCCCTTGTCATCACAATTCTCCAGAATTCTTGTCATCACAATGTTCCATGACCGTGTCATCACAATGCTCCATGGCCCTTGTCATCACAATGCTCCAGAATTCTTGTCATCACAATGTTCCATGACCGTGTCATCACAATGCTCCATGGCCATTGTCATCAAAATGCTCCAGAATTCTTGTCATTACAATGTTCCATGACCGTGTCATCACAATGCCCCATAATTCTTGTCATCAAAATGTTCCATGACCGTTTCATCACAATGCTCCAGAATTCTTGTCATCACAATGTTCCATGACCGTGTCATCACAATGCTGCATGGCCCTTGTCATCACAATGCTCCAGCATTCTTGTCATCACAATGTTCCATGACAGTGTCATCACAATGCTCCATGGCCCTTGTCATCACAATTCTCCAGAATTCTTGTCATCACAATGTTTCATGACCGTGTCATCACAATGCTCCATGGCCCTTGTCATCACAATGCTCCAGAATTCTTGTCATCACAATGTTCCATGACCGTGTCATCACAATGCTCCATGGCCCTTGTCATCACAATGCTCCAGAATTCTTGTCATCACAATGTTCCATGACCGTGTCATCACAATGCTCCATAATTCTTGTCATCACCATGTTCCCTGACCGTGTCATCACAATGCTCCATAATTCTTGTCATCACAATGTTCCATGACCGTGTCACCACAATGCTCCATGGCCCTTGTCATCACAATGCTCCAGATTTCTTGTCATCACAATGTTCCATGACGGTGTCATCACAATGCTCCATGGCCCTTGTCATCACAATGCTCCAGAATTCTTGTCATCACAATGTTCCATGACCGTGTCATCACAATGCTCCATGGCCCTTGTCATCACAATGCTCCAGAATTCTTGTCATCACAATGTTCCATGACCGTGTCATCACAATGCCCCATAATTCTTGTCATCAAAATGTTCCATGACCGTGTCATCACAATGCTCCAGAATTCTTGTCATCACAATGTTCCATGACCGTGTCATCACAATGCTGCATGGCCCTTGTCATCACAATGCTCCAGCATTCTTGTCATCACAATGTTCCATGACAGTGTCATCACAATGCTCCATGGCCCTTGTCATCACAATGCTCCAGAATTCTTGTCATCACAATGTTCCATGACCGTGTCATCACAATGCTCCATGGCCCTTGTCATCACAATGCTCCAGAATTCTTGTCATCACAATGTTCCATGACCGTGTCATCACAATGCTCCATGGCCCTTGTCATCACAATGCTCCAGAATTCTTGTCATCACAATGTTCCATGACCGTGTCATCACAATGCTCCATAATTCTTGTCATCACAATGTTCCATGACCGTGTCATCACAATGCTCCATAATTCTTGTCATCACAATGTTCCATGACCGTGTCACCACAATGCTCCATGGCCCTTGTCATCACAATGCTCCAGAATTCTTGTCATCACAATGTTCCATGACCGTGTCATCACAATGCTCCATGGCCCTTGTCATCACAATTCTCCACAATTCTTGTCATCACAATGTTCCATGACCGTGTCATCACAATGCTCCATGGCCCTTGTCATCACAATGCTCCATAATTCTTGTCATCACAATGTTCCATGACCGTGTTATCACAATGCTCCATGGCCCTTGTCATCACAATGCTCCAGAATTCTTGTCATCACAATGTTCCATGACCGTGTCTTCACAATGCACCATGGCCCTTGTCATCACAATGCTCCATAATTCTTGTCATCACAATGTTCCAAGACTGTGTCATTAAAATGCTCCAGAACTCTTGTCAACACAATGTTCCATTACCATGTCATCACAATGCTCCATGGCCCTTGTCATCACAATTCTCCAGAATTCTTGTCATCACAATGTTCCATGACCGTGTCATCACAATGCTCCATGGCCCTTGTCATCACAATGCTCCAGAATTCTTGTCATCACAATGTTCCATGACCGTGTCATCACAATGCTCCATGGCCCTTGTCATCACAATGCTCCAGAATTCTTGTCATCACAATGTTCCATGACCGTGTCATCACAATGCTCCATGGCCCTTGTCATCACAATGCTCCAGAATTCTTGTCATCACAATGTTCCATGACCGTGTCATCACATTGCTCCATAATTCTTGTCATCACAATGTTCCATGACCGTGTCATCACAATGCTCCATAATTCTTGTCATCACAATGTTCCATGACCGTGTCATCACAATGCTCCATGGCCCTTCTCATCACAATGCTCCAGAATTCTTGTCATCACAATGTTCCATGACCGTGTCATCACAATGCTCCATGGCCCTTGTCATCACAATTCTCCAGAATTCTTGTCATCACAATGTTCCATGACCGTGTCATCACAATGCCCCATAATTCTTGTCATCAAAATGTTCCATGACCGTGTCATCACAATGCTCCAGAATTCTTGTCATCACAATGTTCCATGACCGTGTCATCACAATGCTGCATGGCCCTTGTCATCACAATGCTCCAGCATTCTTGTCATCACAATGTTCCATGACAGTGTCATCACAATGCTCCATGGCCCTTGTCATCACAATTCTCCAGAATTCTTGTCATCACAATGTTCCATGACCGTGTCATCACAATGCTCCATGGCCCTTGTCATCACAATGCTCCAGAATTCTTGTAATCACAATGTTCCATGACCGTGTCATCACAATGCTCCATGGCCCTTGTCATCACAATGCTCCAGAATTCTTCTCATCACAATGTTCCATGACCGTGTCATCACAATGCTCCATGGCCCTTGTCATCACAATGCTCCAGAATTCTTGTCATCACAATGTTCCATGACCGTGTCATCACAATGCTCCATAATTCTTGTCATCACAATGTTCCATGACCGTGTCATCACAATGCTCCATAATTCTTGTCATCACAATGTTCCATGACCGTGTCACCACAATGCTCCATGGCCCTTGTCATCACAATGCTCCAGAATTCTTGTCATCACAATGTTCCATGACCGTGTCATCACAATGCTCCATGGCCCTTGTCATCACAATTCTCCAGAATTCTTGTCATCACAATGTTCCATGACCGTGTCATCACAATGCTCCATGGCCCTTGTCATCACAATGCTCCAGAATTCTTGTCATCACAATGTTCCATGACCGTGTCATCACAATGCTCCATGGCCATTGTCATCAAAATGCTCCAGAATTCTTGTCATCACAATGTTCCATGACCGTGTCATCACAATGCCCCATAATTCTTGTCATCAAAATGTTCCATGACCGTGTCATCACAATGCTCCAGAATTCTTGTCATCACAATGTTCCATGACTGTGTCATCACAATGCTGCATGGCCCTTGTCATCACAATGCTGCAGCATTCTTGTCATCACAATGTTCCATGACAGTGTCATCACAATGCTCCATGGCCCTTGTCATCACAATTCTCCAGAATTCTTGTCATCACAATGTTCCATGACCGTGTCATCACAATGCTCCATGGCCCTTGTCATCACAATGCTCCATAATTCTTGTCATCACAATGTTCCATGACCGTGTCACCACAATGCTCCATGGCCCTTGTCATCACAATGCTCCAGAATTCTTGTCATCACAATGTTCCATGACCGTGTCATCACAATGCTCCATAATTCTTGTCATCACCATGTTCCCTGACCGTGTCATCACAATGCTCCATAATTCTTGTCATCACAATGTTCCATGACCGTGTCACCACAATGCTCCATGGCCCTTTTCATCACAATGCTCCAGATTTCTTGTCATCACAATGTTCCATGACGGTGTCATCACAATGCTCCATGGCCCTTGTCATCACAATGCTCCAGAATTCTTGTCATCACAATGTTCCATGACCGTGTCATCACAATGCTCCATGGCCCTTGTCATCACAATGCTCCAGAATTCTTGTCATCACAATGTTCCATGACCGTGTCATCACAATGCCCCATAATTCTTGTCATCAAAATGTTCCATGACCGTGTCATCACAATGCTCCAGAATTCTTGTCATCACAATGTTCCATGACCGTGTCATCACAATGCTGCATGGCCCTTGTCATCACAATGCTCCAGCATTCTTGTCATCACAATGTTCCATGACAGTGTCATCACAATGCTCCATGGCCCTTGTCATCACAATGCTCCAGAATTCTTGTCATCACAATGTTCCATGACCGTGTCATCACAATGCCCCATAATTCTTCTCATCAAAATGTTCCATGACCGTGTCATCACAATGCTCCAGAATTCTTGTCATCACAATGTTCCATGACCGTGTCATCACAATGCTGCATGGCCCTTGTCATCACAATGCTCCAGCATTCTTGTCATCACAATGTTCCATGACAGTGTCATCACAATGCTCCATGGCCCTTGTCATCACAATTCTCCAGAATTCTTGTCATCACAATGTTCCATGACCGTGTCATCACAATGCTCCATGGCCCTTGTCATCACAATGCTCCAGAATTCTTGTCATCACAATGTTCCATGACCGTGTCATCACAATGCTCCATGGCCCTTGTCATCACAATGCTCCAGAATTCTTGTCATCACAATGTTCCATGACCGTGTCATCACAATGCTCCATAATTCTTGTCATCACCATGTTCCCTGACCGTGTCATCACAATGCTCCATAATTCTTGTCATCACAATGTTCCATGACCGTGTCACCACAATGCTCCATGGCCCTTGTCATCACAATGCTCCAGATTTCTTGTCATCACAATGTTCCATGACGGTGTCATCACAATGCTCCATGGCCCTTGTCATCACAATGCTCCAGAATTCTTGTCATCACAATGTTCCATGACCGTGTCATCACAATGCTCCATGGCCCTTGTCATCACAATGCTCCAGAATTCTTGTCATCACAATGTTCCATGACCGTGTCATCACAATGCCCCATAATTCTTGTCATCAAAATGTTCCATGACCGTGTCATCACAATGCTCCAGAATTCTTGTCATCACAATGTTCCATGACCGTGTCATCACAATGCTGCATGGCCCTTGTCATCACAATGCTCCAGCATTCTTGTCATCACAATGTTCCATGACAGTGTCATCACAATGCTCCATGGCCCTTGTCATCACAATGCTCCAGAATTCTTGTCATCACAATGTTCCATGACCGTGTCATCACAATGCCCCATAATTCTTGTCATCAAAATGTTCCATGACCGTGTCATCACAATGCTCCAGAATTCTTGTCATCACAATGTTCCATGACCGTGTCATCACAATGCTGCATGGCCCTTGTCATCACAATGCTCCAGCATTCTTGTCATCACAATGTTCCATGACAGTGTCATCACAATGCTCCATGGCCCTTGTCATCACAATTCTCCAGAATTCTTGTCATCACAATGTTCCATGACCGTGTCATCACAATGCTCCATGGCCCTTGTCATCACAATGCTCCAGAATTCTTGTCATCACAATGTTCCATGACCGTGTCATCACAATGCTCCATGGCCCTTGTCATCACAATGCTCCAGAATTCTTGTCATCACAATGTTCCATGACCGTGTCATCACAATGCTCCATAATTCTTGTCATCACCATGTTCCCTGACCGTGTCATCACAATGCTCCATAATTCTTGTCATCACAATGTTCCATGACCGTGTCACCACAATGCTCCATGGCCCTTGTCATCACAATGCTCCAGATTTCTTGTCATCACAATGTTCCATGACGGTGTCATCACAATGCTCCATGGCCCTTGTCATCACAATGCTCCAGAATTCTTGTCATCACAATGTTCCATGACCGTGTCATCACAATGCTCCATGGCCCTTGTCATCACAATGCTCCAGAATTCTTGTCATCACAATGTTCCATGACCGTGTCATCACAATGCCCCATAATTCTTGTCATCAAAATGTTCCATGACCGTGTCATCACAATGCTCCAGAATTCTTGTCATCACAATGTTCCATGACCGTGTCATCACAATGCTGCATGGCCCTTGTCATCACAATGCTCCAGCATTCTTGTCATCACAATGTTCCATGACAGTGTCATCACAATGCTCCATGGCCCTTGTCATCACAATGCTCCAGAATTCTTGTCATCACAATGTTCCATGACCGTGTCATCACAATGCTCCATGGCCCTTGTCATCACAATGCTCCAGAATTCTTGTCATCACAATGTTCCATGACCGTGTCATCACAATGCTCCATGGCCCTTGTCATCACAATGCTCCAGAATTCTTGTCATCACAATGTTCCATGACCGTGTCATCACAATGCTCCATAATTCTTGTCATCACAATGTTCCATGACCGTGTCATCACAATGCTCCATAATTCTTGTCATCACAATGTTCCATGACCGTGTCACCACAATGCTCCATGGCCCTTGTCATCACAATGCTCCAGAATTCTTGTCATCACAATGTTCCATGACCGTGTCATCACAATGCTCCATGGCCCTTGTCATCACAATTCTCCACAATTCTTGTCATCACAATGTTCCATGACCGTGTCATCACAATGCTCCATGGCCCTTGTCATCACAATGCTCCAGAATTCTTCTCATCACAATGTTCCATGACCGTGTCATCACAATGCTCCATGGCCCTTGTCATCAAAATGCTCCAGAATTCTTGTCATCACAATGTTCCATGACCGTGTCATCACAATGCTCCATGGCCCTTGTCATCACAATGCTCCAGATTTCTTTTCATCACAATGTTCCATGACCGTGTCATCACAATGCTCCATAATTCTTGTCATCACAATGTTCCATGACCGTGTCATCACAATGCTCCATGGCCCTTGTCATCACAATGCTCCAGAATTCTTGTCATCACAATGTTCCATGACCGTGTCATCACAATGCTCCATGGCCCTTGTAATCACAATGCTCCAGAATTCTTGTCATCACAATGTTCCATGACCGTGTCATCACAATGCTCCATAATTCTTGTCATCACAATGTTCCATGACCGTGTCATCACAATGCTCCATGGCCCTTGTCATCACAATGCTCCAGAATTCTTGTCATCACAATGTTCCATGACCGTGTCATCACAATGCTCCATGGCCCTTGTCATCACAATGCTCCAGAATTCTTGTCATCACAATGTTCCATGACCGTGTCATCACAATGCTCCATAATTCTTGTCATCACAATGTTCCATGACCCTGTCATCACAATGCTCCATAATTCTTGTCATCACAATGTTCCATGACCGTGTCACCACAATGCTCCATGGCCCTTGTCATCACAATGCTCCAGAATTCTTGTCATCACAATGTTCCATGACCGTGTCATCACAATGCTCCATGGCCCTTGTCATCACAATTCTCCAGAATTCTTGTCATCACAATGTTCCATGACCGTGTCATCACAATGCTCCATGGCCCTTGTCATCACAATGCTCCAGAATTCTTGTCATCACAATGTTCCATGACCGTGTCATCACAATGCTCCATGGCCCTTGTCATCACAATGCTCCAGAATTCTTGTCATCACAATGTTCCATGACCGTGTCATCACAATGCTCCATAATCCTTGTCATCACAATGTTCCATGACCGTGTCATCACAATGCTCCATAATTCTTGTCATCACAATGTTCCATGACCGTGTCACCACAATGCTCCATGGCCCTTGTCATCACAATGCTCCAGAATTGTTGTCATCACAATGTTCCATGACCGTGTCATCACAATGCTCCATGGCCCTTGTCATCACAATTCTCCAGAATTCTTGTCATCACAATGTTCCATGACCGTGTCATCACAATGCTCCATGGCCCTTGTCATCACAATGCTCCAGAATTCTTGTCATCACAATGTTCCATGACCGTGTCATCACAATGCCCCATAATTCTTGTCATCAAAATGTTCTATGACCGTGTCATCACAATGCTCCAGAATTCTTGTCATCACAATGTTCCATGACCGTGTCATCACAATGCTGCATGGCCCTTGTCATCACAATGCTCCAGCATTCTTGTCATCACAATGTTCCATGACAGTGTCATCACAATGCTCCATGGCCCTGGTCATCACAATGCTTCAGATTGCTTGTCATCACAAAGTTCCATGACGGTGTCATCACAATGCACCATGGCCCTTGTCATCACAATGCTCCAGAATTCTTGTCATCACAATGTTCCATGACCGTGTCATCACAATGCTCCATGGCCCTTTTCATCCCAATGCTCCAGAATTCTTGTCATCACAATGTTCCATGACCGTGTCATCACAATGCTCCATGGCCCTTGTCATCACAATGCTCCAGAATTCTTGTCATCACAATGTTCCATGACCGTGTCATCACAATGCTCCATAATTCTTGTCATCACCATGTTCCCTGACCGTGTCATCACAATGCTCCATAATTCTTGTCATCACAATGTTCCATGACCGTGTCACCACAATGCTCCATGGCCCTTGTCATCACAATGCTCCAGATTTCTTGTCATCACAATGTTCCATGACGGTGTCATCACAATGCTCCATGGCCCTTGTCATCACAATGCTCCAGAATTCTTGTCATCACAATGTTCCATGACCGTGTCATCACAATGCTCCATGGCCCTTGTCATCACAATGCTCCAGAATTCTTGTCATCACAATGTTCCATGACCGTGTCATCACAATGCCCCATAATTCTTGTCATCAAAATGTTCCATGACCGTGTCATCACAATGCTCCAGAATTCTTGTCATCACAATGTTCCATGACCGTGTCATCACAATGCTCCATGGCCCTTGTCATCACAATGCTCCAGAATTCTTGTCATCACAATGTTCCATGACCGTGTCATCACAATGCCCCATAATTCTTGTCATCAAAATGTTCCATGACCGTGTCATCACAATGCTCCAGAATTCTTGTCATCACAATGTTCCATGACCGTGTCATCACAATGCTCCATGGCCCTTGTCATCACAATGCTCCAGCATTCTTGTCATCACAATGTTCCATGACCGTGTCATCACAATGCTCCATGGCCATTGTCATCAAAATGCTCCAGAATTCTTGTCATCACAATGTTCCATGACCGTGTCATCACAATGCCCCATAATTCTTGTCATCAAAATGTTCCATGACCGTGTCATCACAATGCTCCAGAATTCTTGTCATCACAATGTTCCATGACCGTGTCATCACAATGCTCCATGGCCCTTGTCATCACAATTCTCCAGAATTCTTGTCATCACAATGTTCCATGACCGTGTCATCACAATGCTCCATGGCCCTTGTCATCACAATGCTCCAGAATTCTTGTCATCACAATGTTCCATGACCGTGTCATCACAATGCTCCATGGCCATTGTCATCAAAATGCTCCAGAATTCTTGTCATCACAATGTTCCATGACCGTGTCATCACAATGCCCCATAATTCTTGTCATCAAAATGTTCCATGACCGTGTCATCACAATGCTCCAGAAATCTTGTCATCACAATGTTCCATGACCGTGTCATCACAATGCTGCATGGCCCTTGTCATCACAATGCTGCAGCATTCTTGTCATCACAATGTTCCATGACAGTGTCATCACAATGCTCCATGGCCCTTGTCATCACAATTCTCCAGAATTCTTGTCATCACAATGTTCCATGACCGTGTCATCACAATGCTCCATGGCCCTTGTCATCACAATGCTCCAGAATTCTTGTCATCACAATGTTCCATGACCGTGTCATCACAATGCTCCATGGCCCTTGTCATCACAATGCTCCAGAATTCTTGTCATCACAATGTTCCATGACCGTGTCATCACAATGCTCCATAATTCTTGTCATCACCATGTTCCCTGACCGTGTCATCACAATGCTCCATAATTCTTGTCATCACAATGTTCCATGACCGTGTCACCACAATGCTCCATGGCCCTTTTCATCACAATGCTCCAGATTTCTTGTCATCACAATGTTCCATGACGGTGTCATCACAATGCTCCATGGCCCTTGTCATCACAATGCTCCAGAATTCTTGTCATCACAATGTTCCATGACCGTGTCATCACAATGCTCCATGGCCCTTGTCATCACAATGCTCCAGAATTCTTGTCATCACAATGTTCCATGACCGTGTCATCACAATGCCCCATAATTCTTGTCATCAAAATGTTCCATGACCGTGTCATCACAATGCTCCAGAATTCTTGTCATCACAATGTTCCATGACCGTGTCATCACAATGCTGCATGGCCCTTGTCATCACAATGCTCCAGCATTCTTGTCATCACAATGTTCCATGACAGTGTCATCACAATGCTCCATGGCCCTTGTCATCACAATGCTCCAGAATTCTTGTCATCACAATGTTCCATGACCGTGTCATCACAATGCCCCATAATTCTTGTCATCAAAATGTTCCATGACCGTGTCATCACAATGCTCCAGAATTCTTGTCATCACAATGTTCCATGACCGTGTCATCACAATGCTGCATGGCCCTTGTCATCACAATGCTCCAGCATTCTTGTCATCACAATGTTCCATGACAGTGTCATCACAATGCTCCATGGCCCTTGTCATCACAATTCTCCAGAATTCTTGTCATCACAATGTTCCATGACCGTGTCATCACAATGCTCCATGGCCCTTGTCATCACAATGCTCCAGAATTCTTGTCATCACAATGTTCCATGACCGTGTCATCACAATGCTCCATGGCCCTTGTCATCACAATGCTCCAGAATTCTTGTCATCACAATGTTCCATGACCGTGTCATCACAATGCTCCATAATTCTTGTCATCACCATGTTCCCTGACCGTGTCATCACAATGCTCCATAATTCTTGTCATCACAATGTTCCATGACCGTGTCACCACAATGCTCCATGGCCCTTGTCATCACAATGCTCCAGATTTCTTGTCATCACAATGTTCCATTACGGTGTCATCACAATGCTCCATGGCCCTTGTCATCACAATGCTCCAGAATTCTTGTCATCACAATGTTCCATGACCGTGTCATCACAATGCTCCATGGCCCTTGTCATCACAATGCTCCAGAATTCTTGTCATCACAATGTTCCATGACCGTGTCATCACAATGCCCCATAATTCTTGTCATCAAAATGTTCCATGACCGTGTCATCACAATGCTCCAGAATTCTTGTCATCACAATGTTCCATGACCGTGTCATCACAATGCTGCATGGCCCTTGTCATCACAATGCTCCAGCATTCTTGTCATCACAATGTTCCATGACAGTGTCATCACAATGCTCCATGGCCCTTGTCATCACAATGCTCCAGAATTCTTGTCATCACAATGTTCCATGACCGTGTCATCACAATGCCCCATAATTCTTGTCATCAAAATGTTCCATGACCGTGTCATCACAATGCTCCAGAATTCTTGTCATCACAATGTTCCATGACCGTGTCATCACAATGCTGCATGGCCCTTGTCATCACAATGCTCCAGCATTCTTGTCATCACAATGTTCCATGACAGTGTCATCACAATGCTCCATGGCCCTTGTCATCACAATTCTCCAGAATTCTTGTCATCACAATGTTCCATGACCGTGTCATCACAATGCTCCATGGCCCTTGTCATCACAATGCTCCAGAATTCTTGTCATCACAATGTTCCATGACCGTGTCATCACAATGCTCCATGGCCCTTGTCATCACAATGCTCCAGAATTCTTGTCATCACAATGTTCCATGACCGTGTCATCACAATGCTCCATAATTCTTGTCATCACCATGTTCCCTGACCGTGTCATCACAATGCTCCATAATTCTTGTCATCACAATGTTCCATGACCGTGTCACCACAATGCTCCATAATTCTTGTCATCACAATGTTCCATGACCGTGTCACCACAATGCTCCATGGCCCTTGTCATCACAATGCTCCAGAATTCTTGTCATCACAATGTTCCATGACCGTGTCATCACAATGCTCCATGGCCCTTGTCATCACAATTCTCCACAATTCTTGTCATCACAATGTTCCATGACCGTGTCATCACAATGCTCCATGGCCCTTGTCATCACAATGCTCCAGAATTCTTCTCATCACAATGTTCCATGACCGTGTCATCACAATGCTCCATGGCCCTTGTCATCAAAATGCTCCAGAATTCTTGTCATCACAATGTTCCATGACCGTGTCATCACAATGCTCCATGGCCCTTGTCATCACAATGCTCCAGATTTCTTTTCATCACAATGTTCCATGACCGTGTCATCACAATGCTCCATAATTCTTGTCATCACAATGTTCCATGACCGTGTCATCACAATGCTCCATGGCCCTTGTCATCACAATGCTCCAGAATTCTTGTCATCACAATGTTCCATGACCGTGTCATCACAATGCTCCATGGCCCTTGTAATCACAATGCTCCAGAATTCTTGTCATCACAATGTTCCATGACCGTGTCATCACAATGCTCCATAATTCTTGTCATCACAATGTTCCATGACCGTGTCATCACAATGCTCCATGGCCCTTGTCATCACAATGCTCCAGAATTCTTGTCATCACAATGTTCCATGACCGTGTCATCACAATGCTCCATGGCCCTTGTCATCACAATGCTCCAGAATTCTTGTCATCACAATGTTCCATGACCGTGTCATCACAATGCTCCATAATTCTTGTCATCACAATGTTCCATGACCCTGTCATCACAATGCTCCATAATTCTTGTCATCACAATGTTCCATGACCGTGTCACCACAATGCTCCATGGCCCTTGTCATCACAATGCTCCAGAATTCTTGTCATCACAATGTTCCATGACCGTGTCATCACAATGCTCCATGGCCCTTGTCATCACAATTCTCCAGAATTCTTGTCATCACAATGTTCCTTGACCGTGTCATCACAATGCTCCATGGCCCTTGTCATCACAATGCTCCAGAATTCTTGTCATCACAATGTTCCATGACCGTGTCATCACAATGCTCCATGGCCCTTGTCATCACAATGCTCCAGAATTCTTGTCATCACAATGTTCCATGACCGTGTCATCACAATGCTCCATAATCCTTGTCATCACAATGTTCCATGACCGTGTCATCACAATGCTCCATAATTCTTGTCATCACAATGTTCCATGACCGTGTCACCACAATGCTCCATGGCCCTTGTCATCACAATGCTCCAGAATTGTTGTCATCACAATGTTCCATGACCGTGTCATCACAATGCTCCATGGCCCTTGTCATCACAATTCTCCAGAATTCTTGTCATCACAATGTTCCATGACCGTGTCATCACAATGCTCCATGGCCCTTGTCATCACAATGCTCCAGAATTCTTGTCATCACAATGTTCCATGACCGTGTCATCACAATGCCCCATAATTCTTGTCATCAAAATGTTCCATGACCGTGTCATCACAATGCTCCAGAATTCTTGTCATCACAATGTTCCATGACCGTGTCATCACAATGCTGCATGGCCCTTGTCATCACAATGCTCCAGCATTCTTGTCATCACAATGTTCCATGACAGTGTCATCACAATGCTCCATGGCCCTGGTCATCACAATGCTTCAGATTGCTTGTCATCACAAAGTTCCATGACGGTGTCATCACAATGCACCATGGCCCTTGTCATCACAATGCTCCAGAATTCTTGTCATCACAATGTTCCATGACCGTGTCATCACAATGCTCCATGGCCCTTTTCATCCCAATGCTCCAGAATTCTTGTCATCACAATGTTCCATGACCGTGTCATCACAATGCTCCATGGCCCTTGTCATCACAATGCTCCAGAATTCTTGTCATCACAGTGTTCCATGACCGTGTCATCACAATGCTCCATGGCCCTTGTCATCAAAATGCTCCAGAATTCTTGTCATCACAATGTTCCATGACCGTGTCACCAAAATGCTCCACAATTCTTGTCATCACAATGTTCCATGACCGTGTCATCACAATGCTACATGACACTGGTCATCACAGTTCTCCATGACCTTTGCCATCACAATGCTCTATATAGTTTTTCATGACAATTCTAAATGACCACTTTAATCAATTTGCTTGCTGACCATTTTCATCACATTTCTCTATTGTCATTACAATTCCCCATGACCCCTTTCTTCACAATGCTCCATGATGCCTGTCATCACAATGCTCAATGGCTTTTGTTATCACAATGCTCCAGGACCAGTTTCATCACAATACTCCATCCCCCTTGTCATCACGGTGCACAATGAAACCTCTCATTACAATGCTCCGTGACACTTGTCATCACAATGCTCCATGGCCCTTGTCATCATAATGCTCCAGAATTCTTGTCATCACCATGTTCCATGACCATGTCATCACAATTCTCCATGGCCCTTCGCATCACAATGCTCCAGAATTCTTTTCATCACAATGTTCCATGACCGTGTCATCACAATGCTCCATGGCCCTTTTCATCACAATGCTCCAGATTGCTTGTCATCACAAAGTTCCATGACCGTGTCATCACAATGAACCATGGCCTTTGTCATCACCATGCTCCAGAATTCTTGTCATCACAATGTTCCATGACCATGTCATCACAATGCTCCATGGCCTTGTCATCACAATTCTCCAGAATTCTTGTCATCACAATGTTCCATGACCGTGTCATCACAATGCTCCATGGCCCTTGTCATCACAATGCTCCAGAATTCTTGTCATCACAATGTTCCATGACCGTGTCATCACAATGCTCCATGGCCCTTGTCATCACAATGCTCCAGAATTCTTGTCATCACAATGTTCCATGACCGTGTCATCACAATGCTCCATAATTCTTGTCATCACAATGTTCCATGACCATGTCATCACAATGCTCCATAATTCTTGTCATCACAATGTTCCATGACCGTGTCACCACAATGCTCCATGGCCCTTGTCATCACAATGCTCCAGAATTCTTGTCATCACAAAGTTCCATGACCGTGTCATCACAATGCACCATGGCCCTTGTCATCACAATGCTCCAGAATTCTTGTCATCACAATGTTCCATGACCGTGTCATCACAATGCTCCATGGCCCTTGTCATCACAATGCTCCAGAATTCTTGTGATCACAATGTTCCATGACCCTTTCATCACAATGCTCCATGGCCCTTGTCATCACAATGCTCCAGATTGCTTGCATCACAATGTTCCATGACCGTGTCTTCACAATGCACCATGGCCCTTGTCATCACAATGCTCCATAATTCTTGTCATCACAATGTTCCATGACCGTGTCATTAAAATGCTCCAGAACTCTTGTCATCACAATGTTCCATGACCATGTCATCACAATGCTCCATGGCACTTGTCTTCACAATTCTCCAGAATTCTTGTCATCACAATGTTCCATGACCGTGTCATCACAATGCTCCATGGCCCTTGTCATCACAATGCTCCAGAATTCTTGTCATCACAATGTTCCATGACCGTGTCATCACAATGCTCCATGGCCCTTGTCATCACAATGCTCCAGAATTCTTGTCATCACAATGTTCCATGACCGTGTCATCACAATGCTCCATGGCCCTTGTCATCACAATGCTCCAGAATTCTTGTCATCACAATGTTCCATGACCGTGTCATCACAATGCTCCATAATTCTTGTCATCACAATGTTCCATGACCGTGTCACCACAATGCTCCATAATTCTTGTCATCAAAATGTTCCATGACCGTGTCATCACAATGCTCCATAATTCTTGTCATCACAATGTTCCATGACCGTGTCACCACAATGCTCCATGGCCCTTGTCATCAAAATGCTCCAGAATTCTTGTCATCACAAAGTTCCATGACCGTGTCATCACAATGCACCATGGCCCTTGTCATCACAATGCTCCAGAATTCTTGTCATCACAATGTTCCATGACCGTGTCATCACAATGCTCCATGGCCCTTGTCATCACAATGCTCCAGAATTCTTGTCATCACAATGTTCCATGACCGTATCATCACAATGCTCCATGGCCCTTGTCATCACAATGCTCCAGAATTCTTGTCATCACAATGTTCCATGACCGTTTCATCACAATGCTCCATGGCCCTTGTCATCACAATGCTCCAGATTGCTTGTCATCACAATGTTCCATGACCGTGTCTTCACAATGCACCATGCCCCTTGTCATCACAATGCTCCATAATTCTTGTCATCACAATGTTCCATGACCGTGTCATTAAAATGCTCCAGAACTCTTGTCATCACAATGTTCCATGACCATGTCATCACAATGCTCCATGGCCCTTGTCATCACAATGCTCCAGAATTCTTGTCATCACAATGTTCCATGACCGTGTCATCACAATGCTCCAGAATTCTTGTCATCACAATGTTCCATGACCGTGTCATCACAATGCTCCATGGCCCTTGTCATCACAATGCTCCAGAATTCTTGTCATCACAATGTTCCATGACCGTGTCATCACAATGCTCCATGGCCCTTGTCATCACAATGCTCCAGAATTCTTGTCATCACAATGTTCCATGACCGTGTCATCACAATGCTCCATAATTCTTGTCATCACAATGTTCCATGACCGTGTCATCACAATGCTCCATAATTCTTGTCATCACAATGTTCCATGACCGTGTCACCACAATGCTCCATGGCCCTTGTCATCACAATGCTCCAGAATTCTTGTCATCACAATGTTCCATGACCGTGTCATCACAATGCTCCATGGCCCTTGTCATCACAATGCTCCAGAATTCTTGTCATCACAGTGTTCCATGACCGTGTCATTACAATGCTCCATGGCCCTTGTCATCAAAATGCTCCAGAATTCTTGTCATCACAATGTTCCATGACCGTGTCACCAAAATGCTCCACAATTCTTGTCATCACAATGTTCCATGACCGTGTCATCACAATGCTACATGACACTGGTCATCACAGTTCTCCATGACCTTTGCCATCACAATGCTCTATATAGTTTTTCATGACAATTCTAAATGACCACTTTAATCAATTTGCTTGCTGACCATTTTCATCACATTTCTCTATTGTCATTACAATTCCCCATGACCCCTTTCTTCACAATGCTCCATGATGCCTGTCATCACAATGCTCAATGGCTTTTGTTATCACAATGCTCCAGGACCAGTTTCATCACAATACTCCATCCCCCTTGTCATCACGGTGTACAATGAAACCTCTCATTACAATGCTCCGTGACACTTGTCAACACAATGCTCCATGGCCCTTGTCATCACAATGCTCCAGAATTCTTGTCATCACCATGTTCCATGACCATGTCATCACAATTCTCCATGGCCCTTCGCATCACAATGCTCCAGAATTCTTTTCATCACAATGTTCCATGACCGTGTCATCACAATGCTCCATGGCCCTTTTCATCACAATGCTCCAGATTGCTTGTCATCACAAAGTTCCATGACCGTGTCATCACAATGCACCATGGCCTTTGTCATCACCATGCTCCAGAATTCTTGTCATCACAATGTTCCATGACCATGTCATCACAATGCTCCATGGCCTTGTCATCACAATTCTCCAGAATTCTTGTCATCACAATGTTCCATGACCGTATCATCACAATGCTCCATGGCCCTTGTCATCACAATGCTCCAGAATTCTTGTCATCACAATGTTCCATGACCGTGTCATCACAATGCTCCATGGCCCTTGTCATCACAATGCTCCAGAATTCTTGTCATCACAATGTTCCATGACCGTGTCATCACAATGCTCCATGGCCCTTGTAATCACAATGCTCCAGAATTCTTGTCATCACAATGTTCAATGAACGTGTCATCACAATGCTCCATAATTCTTGTCATCACAATGTTCCATGACCGTGTCATCACAATGCTCCATAATTCATGTCATCACAATGTTCCATGACCGTGTTATCACAATGCTCCATGGCCCTTGTCATCACCATGCTCCAGAATTCTTGTCATCACAATGTTCCATGACCGTGTCATCACAATGCTCCATGGCCCTTTTCATCACAATGCTCCAGATTGCCTGTCATCACAATGTTCCATGAACGTGTCATCATATTGCACCATGGCCCTTGTCATCACAATGCTCCATAATTCTTGTCATCACAATGTTCCATGACCGTGTCATTAAAATGCTCCAGAATTCTTGTCATCACTAGGTTCCATGACCAGGTCATCACAATGCTCCATGGCCCTTGTCATCACAATTCTCCAGAATTCTTGTCATCACAATGTTCCATGACCGTGTCATCATATTGCTCCATGGCCCTTGTCATCACAATGCTCCAGAATTCTTGTCATCACAATGATCCATGACCGTGTCATCACAATGCTCCATGGCCCTTGTCATCACAATGCTCCAGAATTCTTGTCATCACAATGTTCCATGACCGTGTCATCACAATGCTCCATGGCCCTTGTCATCACAATGCTCCAGAATTCTTTTCATCACAATGTTCCATGACCGTGTCATCACAATGCTCCATGGCCCTTGTCATCACAATGCTCCAGAATTCTTGTCATCACAATGTTCCATGACCGTGTCATCACAATGCTCCATGGCCCTTGTCATCACAATGCTCCAGATTGCTTGTCATCACAATGTTCCATGACCGTGTCTTCACAATGCACCATGGCCCTTGTCATCACAATGCTCCATAATTCTTGTCATCACAATGTTCCATGACTGTGTCATTAAAATGCTCCAGAACTCTTGTCAACACAATGTTCCATTACCATGTCATCACAATGCTCCATGGCCCTTGTCATCACAATTCTCCAGAATTCTTGTCATCACAATGTTCCATGACCGTGTCATCACAATGCTCCATGGCCCTTGTCATCACAATGCTCCAGAATTCTTGTCATCACAATGTTCCATGACCGTGTCATCACAATGCTCCATGGCCCTTGTCATCACAATGCTCCAGAATTCTTGTCATCACAATGTTCCATGACCGTGTCATCACAATGCTCCATGGCCCTTGTCATCACAATGCTCCAGAATTCTTGTCATCACAATGTTCCATGACCGTGTCATCACATTGCTCCATAATTCTTGTCATCACAATGTTCCATGACCGTGTCATCACAATGCTCCATAATTCTTGTCATCACAATGTTCCATGACCGTGTCATCACAATGCTCCATGGCCCTTCTCATCACAATGCTCCAGAATTCTTGTCATCACAATGTTCCATGACCGTGTCATCACAATGCTCCATGGCCCTTGTCATCACAATTCTCCAGAATTCTTGTCATCACAATGTTCCATGACCGTGTCATCACAATGCTCCATGGCCCTTTTCATCACAATGCTCCAGAATTCTTGTCATCACAATGTTCCATGACCGTGTCATCACAATGCCCCATAATTCTTGTCATCAAAATGTTCCATGACCGTGTCATCACAATGCTCCAGAATTCTTGTCATCACAATGTTCCATGACCGTGTCATCACAATGCTGCATGGCCCTTGTCATCACAATGCTCCAGCATTCTTGTCATCACAATGTTCCATGACAGTGTCATCACAATGCTCCATGGCCCTTGTCATCACAATTCTCCAGAATTCTTGTCATCACAATGTTCCATGACCGTGTCATCACAATGCTCCATGGCCCTTGTCATCACAATGCTCCAGAATTCTTGTAATCACAATGTTCCATGACCGTGTCATCACAATGCTCCATGGCCCTTGTCATCACAATGCTCCAGAATTCTTCTCATCACAATGTTCCATGACCGTGTCATCACAATGCTCCATGGCCCTTGTCATCACAATGCTCCAGAATTCTTGTCATCACAATGTTCCATGACCGTGTCATCACAATGCTCCATAATTCTTGTCATCACAATGTTCCATGACCGTGTCATCACAATGCTCCATAATTCTTGTCATCACAATGTTCCATGACCGTGTCACCACAATGCTCCATGGCCCTTGTCATCACAATGCTCCAGAATTCTTGTCATCACAATGTTCCATGACCGTGTCATCACAATGCTCCATGGCCCTTGTCATCACAATTCTCCAGAATTCTTGTCATCACAATGTTCCATGACCGTGTCATCACAATGCTCCATGGCCCTTGTCATCACAATGCTCCAGAATTCTTGTCATCACAATGTTCCATGACCGTGTCATCACAATGCTCCATGGCCATTGTCATCAAAATGCTCCAGAATTCTTGTCATCACAATGTTCCATGACCGTGTCATCACAATGCCCCATAATTCTTGTCATCAAAATGTTCCATGACCGTGTCATCACAATGCTCCAGAATTCTTGTCATCACAATGTTCCATGACCGTGTCTTCACAATGCTGTATGGCCCTTGTCATCACAATGCTCCAGCATTCTTGTCATCACAATGTTCCATGACAGTGTCATCACAATGCTCCATGGCCCTTGTCATCACAATTCTCCAGAATTCTTGTCATCACAATGTTCCATGACCGTGTCATCACAATGCTCCATGGCCCTTGTCATCACAATGCTCCAGAATTCTTGTCATCACAATGTTCCATGACCGTGTCATCACAATGCTCCATGGCCCTTGTCATCACAATGCTCCAGAATTCTTGTCATCACAATGTTCCATGACAGTGTCATCACAATGCTCCATAATTCTTGTCATCACCATGTTCCCTGACCGTGTCATCACAATGCTCCATAATTCTTGTCATCACAATGTTCCATGACCGTGTCACCACAATGCTCCATGGCCCTTGTCATCACAATGCTCCAGATTTCTTGTCATCACAATGTTCCATGACGGTGTCATCACAATGCTCCATGGCCCTTGTCATCACAATGCTCCAGAATTCTTGTCATCACAATGTTCCATGACCGTGTCATCACAATGCTCCATGGCCCTTGTCATCACAATGCTCCAGAATTCTTGTCATCACAATGTTCCATGACCGTGTCATCACAATGCCCCATAATTCTTGTCATCAAAATGTTCCATGACCGTGTCATCACAATGCTCCAGCATTCTTGTCATCACAATGTTCCATGACCGTGTCATCACAATGCTCCATGGCCCTTGTCATCACAATGCTCCAGAATTCTTGTCATCACAATGTTCCATGACCGTGTCATCACAATGCTCCATGGCCCTTGTCATCACAATGCTCCAGAATTCTTGTCATCACAATGTTCCATGACCGTGTCATCACAATGCTCCATAATTCTTGTCATCACAATGTTCCATGACCGTGTCATCACAATGCTCCATAATTCTTGTCATCACAATGTTCCATGACCGTGTCACCACAATGCTCCATGGCCCTTGTCATCACAATGCTCCAGAATTCTTGTCATCACAATGTTCCATGACCGTGTCATCACAATGCTCCATGGCCCTTGTCATCACAATTCTCCACAATTCTTGTCATCACAATGTTCCATGACCGTGTCATCACAATGCTCCATGGCCCTTGTCATCACAATGCTCCAGAATTCTTCTCATCACAATGTTCCATGACCGTGTCATCACAATGCTCCATGGCCCTTGTCATCAAAATGCTCCAGAATTCTTGTCATCACAATGTTCCATGACCGTGTCATCACAATGCTCCATGGCCCTTGTCATCACAATGCTCCAGATTTCTTTTCATCACAATGTT
Source organism: Balaenoptera acutorostrata (assembly GCF_949987535.1). Lineage (NCBI taxonomy): Eukaryota > Metazoa > Chordata > Mammalia > Artiodactyla > Balaenopteridae > Balaenoptera > Balaenoptera acutorostrata. The sequence goes on along the minus strand of NW_026646542.1, from coordinate 153,910 downwards.
CCATGACCGTGTCATCACAATGCTCCATAATTCTTGTCATCACAATGTTCCATGACCGTGTCATCACAATGCTCCATAATTCTTGTCATCACAATGTTCCATGACCGTGTCACCACAATGCTCCATGTCCCTTGTCATCACAATGCTCCAGCATTCTTGTCATCACAATGTTCCATGACCGTGTCATCACAATGCTCCATGGCCCTTATCATCACAATTCTCCAGAATTCTTGTCATCACAATGTTCCATGACCGTGTCATCACAATGCTCCATGGCCCTTGTCATCACAATGCTCCAGAATTCTTGTCATCACAATGTTCCATGACCGTGTCATCACAATGCCCCATAATTCTTGTCATCAAAATGTTCCATGACCGTGTCATCACAATGCTCCAGAATTCTTGTCATCACAATGTTCCATGACCGTGTCATCACAATGCTGCATGGCCCTTGTCATCACAATGCTCCAGCATTCTTGTCATCACAATGTTCCATGACAGTGTCATCACAATGCTCCATGGCCCTGGTCATCACAATGCTTCAGATTGCTTGTCATCACAAAGTTCCATGACTGTGTCATCACAATGCACCATGGCCCTTGTCATCACAATGCTCCAGAATTCTTGTCATCACAATGTTCCATGACCGTGTCATCACAATGCTCCATGGCCCTTTTCATCCCAATGCTCCAGAATTCTTGTCATCACAATGTTCCATGACCGTGTCATCACAATGCTCCATGGCCCTTGTCATCACAATGCTCCAGAATTCTTGTCATCACAAAGTTCCATGACCGTGTCATCACAATGCACCATGGCCCTTGTCATCACAATGCTCCAGAATTCTTGTCATCACAATGTTCCATGACCGTGTCATCACAATGCTCCATGGCCCTTGTCATCACAATGCTCCAGAATTCTTGTCATCACAATGTTCCATGACCGTGTCATCACAATGCTCCATGGCCCTTGTAATCACAATGCTCCAGAATTCTTGTCATCACAATGTTCCATGACCGTGTCATCACAATGCTCCATAATTCTTGTCATCACAATGTTCCATGACCGTGTCATCACAATGCTCCATGGCCCTTGTCATCACAATGCTCCAGAATTCTTGTCATCACAATGTTCCATGACCGTGTCATCACAATGCTCCATGGCCCTTGTCATCACAATGCTCCAGAATTCTTGTCATCACAATGTTCCATGACCGTGTCATCACAATGCCCCATAATTCTTGTCATCAAAATGTTCCATGACCGTGTCATCACAATGCTCCAGCATTCTTGTCATCACAATGTTCCATGACCGTGTCATCACAATGCTCCATGGCCCTTGTCATCACAATGCTCCAGAATTCTTGTCATCACAATGTTCCATGACCGTGTCATCACAATGCTCCATGGCCCTTGTCATCACAATGCTCCAGAATTCTTGTCATCACAATGTTCCATGACCGTGTCATCACAATGCTCCATAATTCTTGTCATCACAATGTTCCATGACCGTGTCATCACAATGCTCCATAATTCTTGTCATCACAATGTTCCATGACCGTGTCACCACAATGCTCCATGGCCCTTGTCATCACAATGCTCCAGAATTCTTGTCATCACAATGTTCCATGACCGTGTCATCACAATGCTCCATGGCCCTTGTCATCACAATTCTCCACAATTCTTGTCATCACAATGTTCCATGACCGTGTCATCACAATGCTCCATGGCCCTTGTCATCACAATGCTCCAGAATTCTTCTCATCACAATGTTCCATGACCGTGTCATCACAATGCTCCATGGCCCTTGTCATCAAAATGCTCCAGAATTCTTGTCATCACAATGTTCCATGACCGTGTCATCACAATGCTCCATGGCCCTTGTCATCACAATGCTCCAGATTTCTTTTCATCACAATGTTCCATGACCGTGTCATCACAATGCTCCATAATTCTTGTCATCACAATGTTCCATGACCGTGTCATCACAATGCTCCATAATTCTTGTCATCACAATGTTCCATGACCGTGTCACCACAATGCTCCATGTCCCTTGTCATCACAATGCTCCAGCATTCTTGTCATCACAATGTTCCATGACCGTGTCATCACAATGCTCCATGGCCCTTGTCATCACAATTCTCCAGAATTCTTGTCATCACAATGTTCCATGACCGTGTCATCACAATGCTCCATGGCCCTTGTCATCACAATGCTCCAGAATTCTTGTCATCACAATGTTCCATGACCGTGTCATCACAATGCCCCATAATTCTTGTCATCAAAATGTTCCATGACCGTGTCATCACAATGCTCCAGAATTCTTGTCATCACAATGTTCCATGACCGTGTCATCACAATGCTGCATGGCCCTTGTCATCACAATGCTCCAGCATTCTTGTCATCACAATGTTCCATGACAGTGTCATCACAATGCTCCATGGCCCTGGTCATCACAATGCTTCAGATTGCTTGTCATCACAAAGTTCCATGACTGTGTCATCACAATGCACCATGGCCCTTGTCATCACAATGCTCCAGAATTCTTGTCATCACAATGTTCCATGACCGTGTCATCACAATGCTCCATGGCCCTTTTCATCCCAATGCTCCAGAATTCTTGTCATCACAATGTTCCATGACCGTGTCATCACAATGCTCCATGGCCCTTGTCATCACAATGCTCCAGAATTCTTGTCATCACAAAGTTCCATGACCGTGTCATCACAATGCACCATGGCCCTTGTCATCACAATGCTCCAGAATTCTTGTCATCACAATGTTCCATGACCGTGTCATCACAATGCTCCATGGCCCTTGTCATCACAATGCTCCAGAATTCTTGTCATCACAATGTTCCATGACCGTGTCATCACAATGCTCCATGGCCCTTGTAATCACAATGCTCCAGAATTCTTGTCATCACAATGTTCCATGACCGTGTCATCACAATGCTCCATAATTCTTGTCATCACAATGTTCCATGACCGTGTCATCACAATGCTCCATGGCCCTTGTCATCACAATGCTCCAGAATTCTTGTCATCACAATGTTCCATGACCGTGTCATCACAATGCTCCATGGCCCTTGTCATCACAATGCTCCAGAATTCTTGTCATCACAATGTTCCATGACCGTGTCATCACAATGCTCCATAATTCTTGTCATCACAATGTTCCATGACCCTGTCATCACAATGCTCCATAATTCTTGTCATCACAATGTTCCATGACCGTGTCACCACAATGCTCCATGGCCCTTGTCATCACAATGCTCCAGAATTCTTGTCATCACAATGTTCCATGACCGTGTCATCACAATGCTCCATGGCCCTTGTCATCACAATTCTCCAGAATTCTTGTCATCACAATGTTCCATGACCGTGTCATCACAATGCTCCATGGCCCTTGTCATCACAATGCTCCAGAATTCTTGTCATCACAATGTTCCATGACCGTGTCATCACAATGCTCCATGGCCCTTGTCATCACAATGCTCCAGAATTCTTGTCATCACAATGTTCCATGACCGTGTCATCACAATGCTCCATAATCCTTGTCATCACAATGTTCCATGACCGTGTCATCACAATGCTCCATAATTCTTGTCATCACAATGTTCCATGACCGTGTCACCACAATGCTCCATGGCCCTTGTCATCACAATGCTCCAGAATTGTTGTCATCACAATGTTCCATGACCGTGTCATCACAATGCTCCATGGCCCTTGTCATCACAATTCTCCAGAATTCTTGTCATCACAATGTTCCATGACCGTGTCATCACAATGCTCCATGGCCCTTGTCATCACAATGCTCCAGAATTCTTGTCATCACAATGTTCCATGACCGTGTCATCACAATGCCCCATAATTCTTGTCATCAAAATGTTCCATGACCGTGTCATCACAATGCTCCAGAATTCTTGTCATCACAATGTTCCATGACCGTGTCATCACAATGCTGCATGGCCCTTGTCATCACAATGCTCCAGCATTCTTGTCATCACAATGTTCCATGACAGTGTCATCACAATGCTCCATGGCCCTGGTCATCACAATGCTTCAGATTGCTTGTCATCACAAAGTTCCATGACTGTGTCATCACAATGCACCATGGCCCTTGTCATCACAATGCTCCAGAATTCTTGTCATCACAATGTTCCATGACCGTGTCATCACAATGCTCCATGGCCCTTTTCATCCCAATGCTCCAGAATTCTTGTCATCACAATGTTCCATAACCGTGTCATCACAATGCTCCATGGCCCTTGTCATCACAATGCTCCAGAATTCTTGTCATCACAAAGTTCCATGACCGTGTCATCACAATGCACCATGGCCCTTGTCATCACAATGCTCCAGAATTCTTGTCATCACAATGATCCATGACCGTGTCATCACAATGCTCCATGGCCCTTTTCATCACAATGCTCCAGAATTCTTGTCATCACAATGTTCCATGACCGTGTCATCACAATGCTCCATGGCCCTTGTCATCACAATGCTCCAGAATTCTTGTCATCACAATGTTCCATGACCGTGTCATCACAATGCTCCATGGCCCTTGTCATCACAATGCTCCAGAATTCTTGTCATCACAATGTTCCATGACCGTGTCATCACAATGCTCCATGGCCCTTGTCATCACAATGCTCCAGAATTCTTGTCATCACAATGTTCCATGACCGTGTCATCACAATGCTCCATAATTCTTGTCATCACAATGTTCCATGACCGTGTCATCACAATGCTCCATAATTCTTGTCATCACAATGTTCCATGACCGTGTCACCACAATGCTCCATGGCCCTTTCATCACAATGCTCCAGAATTCTTGTCATCACAATGTTCCATGACGGTGTCATCACAATGCTCCATGGCCCTTGTCATCACAATGCTCCAGAATTCTTGTCATCACAATGTTCCATGACCGTGTCATCACAATGCTCCATGGCCCTTGTCATCACAATGCTCCAGAATTCTTGTCATCACAATGTTCCATGACCGTGTCATCACAATGCTCCATGGCCCTTGTCATCACAATGCTCCAGAATTCTTGTCATCACAATGTTCCATGACCGTGTCATCACAATGCTCCATAATTCTTGTCATCACAATGTTCCATGACCGTGTCATCACAATGCTCCATAATTCTTGTCATCACAATGTTCCATGACCGTGTCACCACAATGCTCCATGGCCCTTTCATCACAATGCTCCAGAATTCTTGTCATCACAATGTTCCATGACGGTGTCATCACAATGCTCCATGGCCCTTGTCATCACAATGCTCCAGAATTCTTGTCATCACAATGTTCCATGACCGTGTCATCACAATGCTCCATAATTCTTGTCATCACCATGTTCCCTGACCGTGTCATCACAATGCTCCATAATTCTTGTCATCACAATGTTCCATGACCGTGTCATCACAATGCTCCATGGCCCTTGTCATCACAATGCTCCAGAATTCTTGTCATCACAATGTTCCATGACCGTGTCATCACAATGCTCCATGGCCCTTGTCATCACAATGCTCCAGAATTCTTGTCATCACAATGTTCCATGACCGTGTCATCACAATGCCCCATAATTCTTGTCATCAAAATGTTCCATGACCGTGTCATCACAATGCTCCAGAATTCTTGTCATCACAATGTTCCATGACCGTGTCATCACAATGCTGCATGGCCCTTGTCATCACAATGCTCCAGCATTCTTGTCATCACAATGTTCCATGACAGTGTCATCACAATACTCCATGGCCCTTGTCATCACAATGCTCCAGAATTCTTGTCATCACAATGTTCCATGACCGTGTCATCAAAATGCTCCATGGCCCTTGTCATCACAATGCTCCAGAATTCTTGTCATCACAATGTTCCATGACCGTGTCATCACAATGCTCCATGGCCCTTGTCATCACAATGCTCCAGAATTCTTGTCATCACAATGTTCCATGACCGTGTCATCACAATGCTCCATAATTCTTGTCATCACAATGTTCCATGACCGTGTCATCACAATGCTCCATAATTCTTGTCATCACAATGTTCCATGACCGTGTCACCACAATGCTCCATGGCCCTTGTCATCACAATGCTCCAGAATTCTTGTCATCACAATGTTCCATGACCGTGTCATCACAATGCTCCATGGCCCTTGTCATCACAATTCTCCACAATTCTTGTCATCACAATGTTCCATGACCGTGTCATCACAATGCTCCATGGCCCTTGTCATCACAATGCTCCAGAATTCTTCTCATCACAATGTTCCATGACCGTGTCATCACAATGCTCCATGGCCCTTGTCATCAAAATGCTCCAGAATTCTTGTCATCACAATGTTCCATGACCGTGTCATCACAATGCTCCATGGCCCTTGTCATCACAATGCTCCAGATTTCTTTTCATCACAATGTTCCATGACCGTGTCATCACAATGCTCCATAATTCTTGTCATCACAATGTTCCATGACCGTGTCATCACAATGCTCCATAATTCTTGTCATCACAATGTTCCATGACCGTGTCACCACAATGCTCCATGTCCCTTGTCATCACAATGCTCCAGCATTCTTGTCATCACAATGTTCCATGACCGTGTCATCACAATGCTCCATGGCCCTTGTCATCACAATTCTCCAGAATTCTTGTCATCACAATGTTCCATGACCGTGTCATCACAATGCTCCATGGCCCTTGTCATCACAATGCTCCAGAATTCTTGTCATCACAATGTTCTATGACCGTGTCATCACAATGCCCCATAATTCTTGTCATCAAAATGTTCCATGACCGTGTCATCACAATGCTCCAGAATTCTTGTCATCACAATGTTCCATGACCGTGTCATCACAATGCTCCATGGCCCTTTTCATCCCAATGCTCCAGAATTCTTGTCATCACAATGTTCCATGACCGTGTCATCACAATGCTCCATGGCCCTTGTCATCACAATGCTCCAGAATTCTTGTCATCACAAAGTTCCATGACCGTGTCATCACAATGCACCATGGCCCTTGTCATCACAATGCTCCAGAATTCTTGTCATCACAATGTTCCATGACCGTGTCATCACAATGCTCCATGGCCCTTGTCATCACAATGCTCCAGAATTCTTGTCATCACAATGTTCCATGACCGTGTCATCACAATGCTCCATGGCCCTTGTAATCACAATGCTCCAGAATTCTTGTCATCACAATGTTCCATGACCGTGTCATCACAATGCTCCATAATTCTTGTCATCACAATGTTCCATGACCGTGTCATCACAATGCTCCATGGCCCTTGTCATCACAATGCTCCAGAATTCTTGTCATCACAATGTTCCATGACCGTGTCATCACAATGCTCCATGGCCCTTGTCATCACAATGCTCCAGAATTCTTGTCATCACAATGATCCATGACCGTGTCATCACAATGCTCCATAATTCTTGTCATCACAATGTTCCATGACCCTGTCATCACAATGCTCCATAATTCTTGTCATCACAATGTTCCATGACCGTGTCACCACAATGCTCCATGGCCCTTGTCATCACAATGCTCCAGAATTCTTGTCATCACAATGTTCCATGACCGTGTCATCACAATGCTCCATGGCCCTTGTCATCACAATTCTCCAGAATTCTTGTCATCACAATGTTCCATGACCGTGTCATCACAATGCTCCATGGCCCTTGTCATCACAATGCTCCAGAATTCTTGTCATCACAATGTTCCATGACCGTGTCATCACAATGCTCCATGGCCCTTGTCATCACAATGCTCCAGAATTCTTGTCATCACAATGTTCCATGACCGTGTCATCACAATGCTCCATAATCCTTGTCATCACAATGTTCCATGACCGTGTCATCACAATGCTCCATAATTCTTGTCATCACAATGTTCCATGACCGTGTCACCACAATGCTCCATGGCCCTTGTCATCACAATGCTCCAGAATTCTTGTCATCACAATGTTCCATGACCGTGTCATCACAATGCTCCATGGCCCTTGTCATCACAATTCTCCAGAATTCTTGTCATCACAATGTTCCATGACCGTGTCATCACAATGCTCCATGGCCCTTGTCATCACAATGCTCCAGAATTCTTGTCATCACAATGTTCCATGACCGTGTCATCACAATGCCCCATAATTCTTGTCATCAAAATGTTCCATGACCGTGTCATCACAATGCTCCAGAATTCTTGTCATCACAATGTTCCATGACCGTGTCATCACAATGCCCCATAATTCTTGTCATCAAAATGTTCCATGACCGTGTCATCACAATGCTCCAGAATTCTTGTCATCACAATGTTCCATGACCGTGTCATCACAATGCTGCATGGCCCTTGTCATCACAATGCTCCAGCATTCTTGTCATCACAATGTTCCATGACAGTGTCATCACAATGCTCCATGGCCCTGGTCATCACAATGCTTCAGATTGCTTGTCATCACAAAGTTCCATGACTGTGTCATCACAATGCACCATGGCCCTTGTCATCACAATGCTCCAGAATTCTTGTCATCACAATGTTCCATGACCGTGTCATCACAATGCTCCATAATCGTTGTCATCACAATGTTCCATGACCGTGTCATCACAATGCTCCATAATTCTTGTCATCACAATGTTCCATGACCGTGTCACCACAATGCTCCATGGCCCTTGTCATCACAATGCTCCAGAATTGTTGTCATCACAATGTTCCATGACCGTGTCATCACAATGCTCCATGGCCCTTGTCATCACAATTCTCCAGAATTCTTGTCATCACAATGTTCCATGACCGTGTCATCACAATGCTCCATGGCCCTTGTCATCACAATGCTCCAGAATTCTTGTCATCACAATGTTCCATGACCGTGTCATCACAATGCCCCATAATTCTTGTCATCAAAATGTTCCATGACCGTGTCATCACAATGCTCCAGAATTCTTGTCATCACAATGTTCCATGACCGTGTCATCACAATGCTCCATGGCCCTTGTCATCACAATGCTCCAGAATTCTTGTCATCACAATGTTCCATGACCGTGTCATCACAATGCCCCATAATTCTTGTCATCAAAATGTTCCATGACCGTGTCATCACAATGCTCCAGAATTCTTGTCATCACAATGTTCCATGACCGTGTCATCACAATGCTCCATGGCCCTTGTCATCACAATGCTCCAGAATTCTTGTCATCACAATGTTCCATGACCGTGTCATCACAATGCCCCATAATTCTTGTCATCAAAATGTTCCATGACCGTGTCATCACAATGCTCCAGAATTCTTGTCATCACAATGTTCCATGACCGTGTCATCACAATGCCCCATAAATCTTGTCATCAAAATGTTCCATGACCGTGTCATCACAATGCTCCAGAATTCTTGTCATCACAATGTTCCATGACCGTGTCATCACAATGCTGCATGGCCCTTGTCATCACAATGCTCCAGCATTCTTGTCATCACAATGTTCCATGACAGTGTCATCACAATGCTCCATGGCCCTGGTCATCACAATGCTTCAGATTGCTTGTCATCACAAAGTTCCATGACTGTGTCATCACAATGCACCATGGCCCTTGTCATCACAATGCTCCAGAATTCTTGTCATCACAATGTTCCATGACCGTGTCATCACAATGCTCCATAATCCTTGTCATCACAATGTTCCATGACCGTGTCATCACAATGCTCCATAATTCTTGTCATCACAATGTTCCATGACCGTGTCACCACAATGCTCCATGGCCCTTGTCATCACAATGATCCAGAATTGTTGTCATCACAATGTTCCATGACCGTGTCATCACAATGCTCCATGGCCCTTGTCATCACAATTCTCCAGAATTCTTGTCATCACAATGTTCCATGACCGTGTCATCACAATGCTCCATGGCCCTTGTCATCACAATGCTCCAGAATTCTTGTCATCACAATGTTCCATGACCGTGTCATCACAATGCCCCATAATTCTTGTCATCAAAATGTTCCATGACCGTGTCATCACAATGCTCCAGAATTCTTGTCATCACAATGTTCCATGACCGTGTCATCACAATGCCCCATAATTCTTGTCATCAAAATGTTCCATGACCGTGTCATCACAATGCTCCAGAATTCTTGTCATCACAATGTTCCATGACCGTGTCATCACAATGCTGCATGGCCCTTGTCATCACAATGCTCCAGCATTCTTGTCATCACAATGTTCCATGACAGTGTCATCACAATGCTCCATGGCCCTGGTCATCACAATGCTTCAGATTGCTTGTCATCACAAAGTTCCATGACTGTGTCATCACAATGCACCATGGCCCTTGTCATCACAATGCTCCAGAATTCTTGTCATCACAATGTTCCATGACCGTGTCATCACAATGCTCCATGGCCCTTTTCATCCCAATGCTCCAGAATTCTTGTCATCACAATGTTCCATGACCGTGTCATCACAATGCTCCATGGCCCTTGTCATCACAATGCTCCAGAATTCTTGTCATCACAAAGTTCCATGACCGTGTCATCACAATGCACCATGGCCCTTGTCATCACAATGCTCCAGAATTCTTGTCATCACAATGTTCCATGACCGTGTCATCACAATGCTCCATAATTCTTGTCATCACAATGTTCCATGACCGTGTCATCACAATGCTCCATAATTCTTGTCATCACAATGTTCCATGACCGTGTCACCACAATGCTCCATGGCCCTTTCATCACAATGCTCCAGAATTCTTGTCATCACAATGTTCCATGACCGTGTCATCACAATGCTACATGGCCCTTGTCATCACAATTCTCCAGAATTCTTGTCATCACAATGTTCCATGACCGTGTCATCACAATGCTCCATGGCCCTTGTCATCACAATGCTCCAGAATTCTTGTCATCACAATGTTCCATGACCGTGTCATCACAATGCCCCATAATTCTTGTCATCAAAATGTTCCATGACCGTGTCATCACAATGCTCCAGAATTCTTGTCATCACAATGTTCCATGACCGTGTCATCACAATGCCCCATAATTCTTGTCATCAAAATGTTCCATGACCGTGTCATCACAATGCTCCAGAATTCTTGTCATCACAATGTTCCATGACCGTGTCATCACAATGCTGCATGGCCCTTGTCATCACAATGCCCCAGCATTCTTGTCATCACAATGTTCCATGACAGTGTCATCACAATGCTCCATGGCCCTGGTCATCACAATGCTTCAGATTGCTTGTCATCACAAAGTTCCATGACTGTGTCATCACAATGCACCATGGCCCTTGTCATCACAATGCTCCAGAATTCTTGTCATCACAATGTTCCATGACCGTGTCATCACAATGCTCCATAATCCTTGTCATCACAATGTTCCATGACCGTGTCATCACAATGCTCCATAATTCTTGTCATCACAATGTTCCATGACCGTGTCACCACAATGCTCCATGGCCCTTGTCATCACAATGCTCCAGAATTGTTGTCATCACAATGTTCCATGACCGTGTCATCACAATGCTCCATGGCCCTTGTCATCACAATTCTCCAGAATTCTTGTCATCACAGTGTTCCATGACCGTGTCATCACAATGCTCCATGGCCCTTGTCATCACAATGCTCCAGAATTCTTGTCATCACAATGTTCCATGACCGTGTCATCACAATGCCCCATAATTCTTGTCATCAAAATGTTCCATGACCGTGTCATCACAATGCTCCAGAATTCTTGTCATCACAATGTTCCATGACCGTGTCATCACAATGCTCCATGGCACTTGTCATCACAATGCTCCAGAATTCTTGTCATCACAATGTTCCATGACCGTGTCATCACAATGCTCCATAATCCTTGTCATCACAATGTTCCATGACCGTGTCATCACAATGCTCCATAATTCTTGTCATCACAATGTTCCATGACCGTGTCACCACAATGCTCCATGGCCCTTGTCATCACAATGCTCCAGAATTGTTGTCATCACAATGTTCCATGACCGTGTCATCACAATGCTCCATGGCCCTTGTCATCACAATTCTCCAGAATTCTTGTCATCACAATGTTCCATGACCGTGTCATCACAATGCTCCATGGCCCTTGTCATCACAATGCTCCAGAATTCTTGTCATCACAATGTTCCATGACCGTGTCATCACAATGCCCCATAATTCTTGTCATCAAAATGTTCCATGACCGTGTCATCACAATGCTCCAGAATTCTTGTCATCACAATGTTCCATGACCGTGTCATCACAATGCTCCATGGCACTTGTCATCACAATGCTCCAGAATTCTTGTCATCACAATGTTCCATGACCGTGTCATCACAATGCCCCATAATTCTTGTCATCAAAATGTTCCATGACCGTGTCATCACAATGCTCCAGCATTCTTGTCATCACAATGTTCCATGACCGTGTCATCACAATGCTGCATGGCCCTTGTCATCACAATGCTCCAGATTTCTTGTCATCACAATGTTCCATGACGGTGTCATCACAATGCTCCATGGCCCTTGTCATCACAATGCTCCATAATCCTTGTCATCACAATGTTCCATGACCGTGTCATCACAATGCTCCATAATTCTTGTCATCACAATGTTCCATGACCGTGTCACCACAATGCTCCATGGCCCTTGTCATCACAATGCTCCAGATTTCTTGTCATCACAATGTTCCATGACGGTGTCATCACAATGCTCCATGGCCCTTGTCATCACAATGCTCCAGAATTCTTGTCATCACAATGTTCCATGACCGTGTCATCACAATGCTCCATGGCCCTTGTCATCACAATGCTCCAGAATTCTTGTCATCACAATGTTCCATGACCGTGTCATCACAATGCCCCATAATTCTTGTCATCAAAATGTTCCATGACCGTGTCATCACAATGCTCCAGCATTCTTGTCATCACAATGTTCCATGACCGTGTCATCACAATGCTGCATGGCCCTTGTCATCACAATGCTCCAGCATTCTTGTCATCACAATGTTCCATGACAGTGTCATCACAATGCTCCATGGCCCTTGTCATCACAATGCTCCAGAATTCTTGTCATCACAATGTTCCATGACCGTGTCATCACAATGCTCCATGGCCCTTGTCATCACAATGCTCCAGAATTCTTGTCATCACAATGTTCCATGACCGTGTCATCACAATGCTCCATGGCCCTTGTCATCACAATGCTCCAGAATTCTTGTCATCACAATGTTCCATGACCGTGTCATCACAATGCTCCATAATTCTTGTCATCACAATGTTCCATGACCGTGTCATCACAATGCTCCATAATTCTTGTCATCACAATGTTCCATGACCGTGTCACCACAATGCTCCATGGCCCTTGTCATCACAATGCTCCAGAATTCTTGTCATCACAATGTTCCATGACCGTGTCATCACAATGCTCCATGGCCCTTGTCATCACAATTCTCCACAATTCTTGTCATCACAATGTTCCATGACCGTGTCATCACAATGCTCCATGGCCCTTGTCATCACAATGCTCCAGAATTCTTCTCATCACAATGTTCCATGACCGTGTCATCACAATGCTCCATGGCCCTTGTCATCAAAATGCTCCAGAATTCTTGTCATCACAATGTTCCATGACCGTGTCATCACAATGCTCCATGGCCCTTGTCATCACAATGCTCCAGATTTCTTTTCATCACAATGTTCCATGACCGTGTCATCACAATGCTCCATAATTCTTGTCATCACAATGTTCCATGACCGTGTCATCACAATGCTCCATAATTCTTGTCATCACAATGTTACATGACCGTGTCACCACAATGCTCCATGTCCCTTGTCATCACAATGCTCCAGCATTCTTGTCATCACAATGTTCCATGACCGTGTCATCACAATGCTCCATGGCCCTTGTCATCACAATTCTCCAGAATTCTTGTCATCACAATGTTCCATGACCGTGTCATCACAATGCCCCATAATTCTTGTCATCAAAATGTTCCATGACCGTGTCATCACAATGCTCCAGAATTCTTGTCATCACAATGTTCCATGACCGTGTCATCACAATGCTGCATGGCCCTTGTCATCACAATGCTCCAGCATTCTTGTCATCACAATGTTCCATGACAGTGTCATCACAATGCTCCATGGCCCTGGTCATCACAATGCTTCAGATTGCTTGTCATCACAAAGTTCCATGACTGTGTCATCACAATGCACCATGGCCCTTGTCATCACAATGCTCCAGAATTCTTGTCATCACAGTGTTCCATGACCGTGTCATCACAATGCTCCATGGCCCTTTTCATCCCAATGCTCCAGAATTCTTGTCATCACAATGTTCCATGACCGTGTCATCACAATGCTCCATGGCCCTTGTCATCACAATGCTCCAGAATTCTTGTCATCACAAAGTTCCATGACCGTGTCATCACAATGCACCATGGCCCTTGTCATCACAATGCTCCAGAATTCTTGTCATCACAATGTTCCATGACCGTGTCATCACAATGCTCCATGGCCCTTGTCATCACAATGCTCCAGAATTCTTGTCATCACAATGTTCCATGACCGTGTCATCACAATGCTCCATGGCCCTTGTAATCACAATGCTCCAGAATTCTTGTCATCACAATGTTCCATGACCGTGTCATCACAATGCTCCATAATTCTTGTCATCACAATGTTCCATGACCGTGTCATCACAATGCTCCATGGCCCTTGTCATCACAATGCTCCAGAATTCTTGTCATCACAATGTTCCATGACCGTGTCATCACAATGCTCCATGGCCCTTGTCATCACAATGCTCCAGAATTCTTGTCATCACAATGTTCCATGACCGTGTCATCACAATGCTCCATAATTCTTGTCATCACAATGTTCCATGACCCTGTCATCACAATGCTCCATAATTCTTGTCATCACAATGTTCCATGACCGTGTCACCACAATGCTCCATGGCCCTTGTCATCACAATGCTCCAGAATTCTTGTCATCACAATGTTCCATGACCGTGTCATCACAATGCTCCATGGCCCTTGTCATCACAATTCTCCAGAATTCTTGTCATCACAATGTTCCATGACCGTGTCATCACAATGCTCCATGGCCCTTGTCATCACAATGCTCCAGAATTCTTGTCATCACAATGTTCCATGACCGTGTCATCACAATGCTCCATGGCCCTTGTCATCACAATGCTCCAGAATTCTTGTCATCACAATGTTCCATGACCGTGTCATCACAATGCTCCATAATCCTTGTCATCACAATGTTCCATGACCGTGTCATCACAATGCTCCATAATTCTTGTCATCACAATGTTCCATGACCGTGTCACCACAATGCTCCATGGCCCTTGTCATCACAATGCTCCAGAATTGTTGTCATCACAATGTTCCATGACCGTGTCATCACAATGCTCCATGGCCCTTGTCATCACAATTCTCCAGAATTCTTGTCATCACAATGTTCCATGACCGTGTCATCACAATGCTCCATGGCCCTTGTCATCACAATGCTCCAGAATTCTTGTCATCACAATGTTCCATGACCGTGTCATCACAATGCCCCATAATTCTTGTCATCAAAATGTTCCATGACCGTGTCATCACAATGCTCCAGAATTCTTGTCATCACAATGTTCCTTGACCGTGTCATCACAATGCTGCATGGCCCTTGTCATCACAATGCTCCAGCATTCTTGTCATCACAATGTTCCATGACAGTGTCATCACAATGCTCCATGGCCCTGGTCATCACAATGCTTCAGATTGCTTGTCATCACAAAGTTCCATGACTGTGTCATCACAATGCACCATGGCCCTTGTCATCACAATGCTCCAGAATTCTTGTCATCACAATGTTCCATGACCGTGTCATCACAATGCTCCATGGCCCTTTTCATCCCAATGCTCCAGAATTCTTGTCATCACAATGTTCCATGACCGTGTCATCACAATGCTCCATGGCCCTTGTCATCACAATGCTCCAGAATTCTTGTCATCACAAAGTTCCATGACCGTGTCATCACAATGCACCATGGCCCTTGTCATCACAATGCTCCAGAATTCTTGTCATCACAATGATCCATGACCGTGTCATCACAATGCTCCATGGCCCTTGTCATCACAATGCTCCAGAATTCTTGTCATCACAATGTTCCATGACCGTGTCATCACAATGCTCCATGGCCCTTGTCATCACAATGCTCCAGAATTCTTGTCATCACAATGTTCCATGACCGTGTCATCACAATGCTCCATGGCCCTTGTCATCACAATGCTCCAGAATTCTTGTCATCACAATGTTCCATGACCGTGTCATCACAATGCTCCATGGCCCTTGTCATCACAATGCTCGAGAATTCTTGTCATCACAATGTTCCATGACCGTGTCATCACAATGCTCCATAATTCTTGTCATCACAATGTTCCATGACCGTGTCATCACAATGCTCCATAATTCTTGTCATCACAATGTTCCATGACCGTGTCACCACAATGCTCCATGGCCCTTTCATCACAATGCTCCAGAATTCTTGTCATCACAATGTTCCATGACGGTGTCATCACAATGCTCCATGGCCCTTGTCATCACAATGCTCCAGAATTCTTGTCATCACAATGTTCCATGACCGTGTCATCACAATGCTCCATGGCCCTTGTCATCACAATGCTCCAGAATTCTTGTCATCACAATGTTCCATGACCGTGTCATCACAATGCTCCATGGCCCTTGTCATCACAATGCTCCAGAATTCTTGTCATCACAATGTTCCATGACCGTGTCATCACAATGCTCCATAATTCTTGTCATCACAATGTTCCATGACCGTGTCATCACAATGCTCCATAATTCTTGTCATCACAATGTTCCATGACCGTGTCACCACAATGCTCCATGGCCCTTTCATCACAATGCTCCAGAATTCTTGTCATCACAATGTTCC
Source organism: Balaenoptera acutorostrata (assembly GCF_949987535.1). Taxonomy (NCBI): domain Eukaryota; kingdom Metazoa; phylum Chordata; class Mammalia; order Artiodactyla; family Balaenopteridae; genus Balaenoptera; species Balaenoptera acutorostrata. Next base: position 136,974 of record NW_026646542.1, on the reverse strand, counting down.
ATGACGGTGTCATCACAATGCTCCATGGCCCTTGTCATCACAATGCTCCAGAATTCTTGTCATCACAATGTTCCATGACCGTGTCATCACAATGCTCCATAATTCTTGTCATCACCATGTTCCCTGACCGTGTCATCACAATGCTCCATAATTCTTGTCATCACAATGTTCCATGACCGTGTCACCACAATGCTCCATGGCCCTTGTCATCACAATGCTCCAGATTTCTTGTCATCACAATGTTCCATGACGGTGTCATCACAATGCTCCATGGCCCTTGTCATCACAATGCTCCAGAATTCTTGTCATCACAATGTTCCATGACCGTGTCATCACAATGCTCCATGGCCCTTGTCATCACAATGCTCCAGAATTCTTGTCATCACAATGTTCCATGACCGTGTCATCACAATGCCCCATAATTCTTGTCATCAAAATGTTCCATGACCGTGTCATCACAATGCTCCAGAATTCTTGTCATCACAATGTTCCATGACCGTGTCATCACAATGCTGCATGGCCCTTGTCATCACAATGCTCCAGCATTCTTGTCATCACAATGTTCCATGACAGTGTCATCACAATGCTCCATGGCCCTTGTCATCACAATGCTCCAGAATTCTTGTCATCACAAAGTTCCATGACCGTGTCATCACAATGCACCATGGCCCTTGTCATCACAATGCTCCAGAATTCTTGTCATCACAATGATCCATGACCGTGTCATCACAATGCTCCATGGCCCTTGTCATCACAATGCTCCAGAATTCTTGTCATCACAATGTTCCATGACCGTGTCATCACAATGCTCCATGGCCCTTGTCATCACAATGCTCCAGAATTCTTGTCATCACAATGTTCCATGACCGTGTCATCACAATGCTCCATGGCCCTTGTCATCACAATGCTCCAGAATTCTTGTCATCACAATGTTCCATGACCGTGTCATCACAATGCTCCATGGCCCTTGTCATCACAATGCTCGAGAATTCCTGTCATCACAATGTTCCATGACCGTGTCATCACAATGCTCCATAATTCTTGTCATCACAATGTTCCATGACCGTGTCATCACAATGCTCCATAATTCTTGTCATCACAATGTTCCATGACCGTGTCACCACAATGCTCCATGGCCCTTTCATCACAATGCTCCAGAATTCTTGTCATCACAATGTTCCATGACGGTGTCATCACAATGCTCCATGGCCCTTGTCATCACAATGCTCCAGAATTCTTGTCATCACAATGTTCCATGACCGTGTCATCACAATGCTCCATGGCCCTTGTCATCACAATGCTCCAGAATTCTTGTCATCACAATGTTCCATGACCGTGTCATCACAATGCTCCATGGCCCTTGTCATCACAATGCTCCAGAATTCTTGTCATCACAATGTTCCATGACCGTGTCATCACAATGCTCCATAATTCTTGTCATCACAATGTTCCATGACCGTGTCATCACAATGCTCCATAATTTTTGTCATCACAATGTTCCATGACCGTGTCACCACAATGCTCCATGGCCCTTTCATCACAATGCTCCAGAATTCTTGTCATCACAATGTTCCATGACGGTGTCATCACAATGCTCCATGGCCCTTGTCATCACAATGCTCCAGAATTCTTGTCATCACAATGTTTCATGACCGTGTCATCACAATGCTCCATAATTCTTGTCATCACCATGTTCCCTGACCGTGTCATCACAATGCTCCATAATTCTTGTCATCACAATGTTCCATGACCGTGTCACCACAATGCTCCATGGCCCTTGTCATCACAATGCTCCAGATTTCTTGTCATCACAATGTTCCATGACGGTGTCATCACAATGCTCCATGGCCCTTGTCATCACAATGCTCCAGAATTCTTGTCATCACAATGTTCCATGACCGTGTCATCACAATGCTCCATGGCCCTTGTCATCACAATGCTCCAGAATTCTTGTCATCACAATGTTCCATGACCGTGTCATCACAATGCCCCATAATTCTTGTCATCAAAATGTTCCATGACCGTGTCATCACAATGCTCCAGAATTCTTGTCATCACAATGTTCCATGACCGTGTCATCACAATGCTGCATGGCCCTTGTCATCACAATGCTCCAGCATTCTTGTCATCACAATGTTCCATGACAGTGTCATCACAATGCTCCATGGCCCTTGTCATCACAATGCTCCAGAATTCTTGTCATCACAATGTTCCATGACCGTGTCATCAAAATGCTCCATGGCCCTTGTCATCACAATGCTCCAGAATTCTTGTCATCACAATGTTCCATGACCGTGTCATCACAATGCTCCATGGCCCTTGTCATCACAATGCTCCAGAATTCTTGTCATCACAATGTTCCATGACCGTGTCATCACAATGCTCCATAATTCTTGTCATCACAATGTTCCATGACCGTGTCATCACAATGCTCCATAATTCTTGTCATCACAATGTTCCATGACCGTGTCACCACAATGTTCCATGGCCCTTGTCATCACAATGCTCCAGAATTCTTGTCATCACAATGTTCCATGACCGTGTCATCACAATGCTCCATGGCCCTTGTCATCACAATTCTCCACAATTCTTGTCATCACAATGTTCCATGACCGTGTCATCACAATGCTCCATGGCCCTTGTCATCACAATGCTCCAGAATTCTTCTCATCACAATGTTCCATGACCGTGTCATCACAATGCTCCATGGCCCTTGTCATCAAAATGCTCCAGAATTCTTGTCATCACAATGTTCCATGACCGTGTCATCACAATGCTCCATGGCCCTTGTCATCACAATGCTCCAGATTTCTTTTCATCACAATGTTCCATGACCGTGTCATCACAATGCTCCATAATTCTTGTCATCACAATGTTCCATGACCGTGTCATCACAATGCTCCATAATTCTTGTCATCACAATGTTCCATGACCGTGTCACCACAATGCTCCATGTGCCTTGTCATCACAATGCTCCAGCATTCTTGTCATCACAATGTTCCATGACCGTGTCATCATAATGCTCCATGGCCCTTGTCATCACAATTCTCCAGAATTCTTGTCATCACAATGTTCCATGACCGTGTCATCACAATGCCCCATAATTCTTGTCATCAAAATGTTCCATGACCGTGTCATCACAATGCTCCAGAATTCTTGTCATCACAATGTTCCATGACCGTGTCATCACAATGCTGCATGGCCCTTGTCATCACAATGCTCCAGCATTCTTGTCATCACAATGTTCCATGACAGTGTCATCACAATGCTCCATGGCCCTGGTCATCACAATGCTTCAGATTGCTTGTCATCACAAAGTTCCATGACTGTGTCATCACAATGCACCATGGCCCTTGTCATCACAATGCTCCAGAATTCTTGTCATCACAATGTTCCATGACCGTGTCATCACAATGCTCCATGGCCCTTTTCATCCCAATGCTCCAGAATTCTTGTCATCACAATGTTCCATGACCGTGTCATCACAATGCTCCATGGCCCTTGTCATCACAATGCTCCAGAATTCTTGTCATCACAAAGTTCCATGACCGTGTCATCACAATGCACCATGGCCCTTGTCATCACAATGCTCCAGAATTCTTGTCATCACAATGTTCCATGACCGTGTCATCACAATGCTCCATGGCCCTTGTCATCACAATGCTCCAGAATTCTTGTCATCACAATGTTCCATGACCGTGTCATCACAATGCTCCATGGCCCTTGTAATCACAATGCTCCAGAATTCTTGTCATCACAATGTTCCATGACCGTGTCATCACAATGCTCCATAATTCTTGTCATCACAATGTTCCATGACCGTGTCATCACAATGCTCCATGGCCCTTGTCATCACAATGCTCCAGAATTCTTGTCATCACAATGTTCCATGACCGTGTCATCACAATGCTCCATGGCCCTTGTCATCACAATGCTCCAGAATTCTTGTCATCACAATGATCCATGACCGTGTCATCACAATGCTCCATAATTCTTGTCATCACAATGTTCCATGACCCTGTCATCACAATGCTCCATAATTCTTGTCATCACAATGTTCCATGACCGTGTCACCACAATGCTCCATGGCCCTTGTCATCACAATGCTCCAGAATTCTTGTCATCACAATGTTCCATGACCGTGTCATCACAATGCTCCATGGCCCTTGTCATCACAATTCTCCAGAATTCTTGTCATCACAATGTTCCATGACCGTGTCATCACAATGCTCCATGGCCCTTGTCATCACAATGCTCCAGAATTCTTGTCATCACAATGTTCCATGACCGTGTCATCACAATGCTCCATGGCCCTTGTCATCACAATGCTCCAGAATTCTTGTCATCACAATGTTCCATGACCGTGTCATCACAATGCTCCATAATCCTTGTCATCACAATGTTCCATGACCGTGTCATCACAATGCTCCATAATTCTTGTCATCACAATGTTCCATGACCGTGTCACCACAATGCTCCATGGCCCTTGTCATCACAATGCTCCAGAATTCTTGTCATCACAATGTTCCATGACCGTGTCATCACAATGCTCCATGGCCCTTGTCATCACAATTCTCCAGAATTCTTGTCATCACAATGTTCCATGACCGTGTCATCACAATGCTCCATGGCCCTTGTCATCACAATGCTCCAGAATTCTTGTCATCACAATGTTCCATGACCGTGTCATCACAATGCCCCATAATTCTTGTCATCAAAATGTTCCATGACCGTGTCATCACAATGCTCCAGAATTCTTGTCATCACAATGTTCCATGACCGTGTCATCACAATGCCCCATAATTCTTGTCATCAAAATGTTCCATGACCGTGTCATCACAATGCTCCAGAATTCTTGTCATCACAATGTTCCATGACCGTGTCATCACAATGCTGCATGGCCCTTGTCATCACAATGCTCCAGCATTCTTGTCATCACAATGTTCCATGACAGTGTCATCACAATGCTCCATGGCCCTGGTCATCACAATGCTTCAGATTGCTTGTCATCACAAAGTTCCATGACTGTGTCATCACAATGCACCATGGCCCTTGTCATCACAATGCTCCAGAATTCTTGTCATCACAATGTTCCATGACCGTGTCATCACAATGCTCCATGGCCCTTTTCATCCCAATGCTCCAGAATTCTTGTCATCACAATGTTCCATGACCGTGTCATCACAATGCTCCATGGCCCTTGTCATCACAATGCTCCAGAATTCTTGTCATCACAAAGTTCCATGACCGTGTCATCACAATGCACCATGGCCCTTGTCATCACAATGCTCCAGAATTCTTGTCATCACAATGTTCCATGACCGTGTCATCACAATGCTCCATGGCCCTTGTCATCACAATGCTCCAGAATTCTTGTCATCACAATGTTCCATGACCGTGTCATCACAATGCTCCATGGCCCTTGTAATCACAATGCTCCAGAATTCTTGTCATCACAATGTTCCATGACCGTGTCATCACAATGCTCCATAATTCTTGTCATCACAATGTTCCATGACCGTGTCATCACAATGCTCCATGGCCCTTGTCATCACAATGCTCCAGAATTCTTGTCATCACAATGTTCCATGACCGTGTCATCACAATGCTCCATGGCCCTTGTCATCACAATGCTCCAGAATTCTTGTCATCACAATGATCCATGACCGTGTCATCACAATGCTCCATAATTCTTGTCATCACAATGTTCCATGACCCTGTCATCACAATGCTCCATAATTCTTGTCATCACAATGTTCCATGACCGTGTCACCACAATGCTCCATGGCCCTTGTCATCACAATGCTCCAGAATTCTTGTCATCACAATGTTCCATGACCGTGTCATCACAATGCTCCATGGCCCTTGTCATCACAATTCTCCAGAATTCTTGTCATCACAATGTTCCATGACCGTGTCATCACAATGCTCCATGGCCCTTGTCATCACAATGCTCCAGAATTCTTGTCATCACAATGTTCCATGACCGTGTCATCACAATGCTCCATGGCCCTTGTCATCACAATGCTCCAGAATTCTTGTCATCACAATGTTCCATGACCGTGTCATCACAATGCTCCATAATCCTTGTCATCACAATGTTCCATGACCGTGTCATCACAATGCTCCATAATTCTTGTCATCACAATGTTCCATGACCGTGTCACCACAATGCTCCATGGCCCTTGTCATCACAATGCTCCAGAATTCTTGTCATCACAATGTTCCATGACCGTGTCATCACAATGCTCCATGGCCCTTGTCATCACAATTCTCCAGAATTCTTGTCATCACAATGTTCCATGACCGTGTCATCACAATGCTCCATGGCCCTTGTCATCACAATGCTCCAGAATTCTTGTCATCACAATGTTCCATGACCGTGTCATCACAATGCCCCATAATTCTTGTCATCAAAATGTTCCATGACCGTGTCATCACAATGCTCCAGAATTCTTGTCATCACAATGTTCCATGACCGTGTCATCACAATGCCCCATAATTCTTGTCATCAAAATGTTCCATGACCGTGTCATCACAATGCTCCAGAATTCTTGTCATCACAATGTTCCATGACCGTGTCATCACAATGCTGCATGGCCCTTGTCATCACAATGCTCCAGCATTCTTGTCATCACAATGTTCCATGACAGTGTCATCACAATGCTCCATGGCCCTGGTCATCACAATGCTTCAGATTGCTTGTCATCACAAAGTTCCATGACTGTGTCATCACAATGCACCATGGCCCTTGTCATCACAATGCTCCAGAATTCTTGTCATCACAATGTTCCATGACCGTGTCATCACAATGCTCCATAATCCTTGTCATCACAATGTTCCATGACCGTGTCATCACAATGCTCCATAATTCTTGTCATCACAATGTTCCATGACCGTGTCACCACAATGCTCCATGGCCCTTGTCATCACAATGCTCCAGAATTGTTGTCATCACAATGTTCCATGACCGTGTCATCACAATGCTCCATGGCCCTTGTCATCACAATGCTCCAGAATTCTTGTCATCACAAAGTTCCATGACCGTGTCATCACAATGCACCATGGCCCTTGTCATCACAATGCTCCAGAATTCTTGTCATCACAATGTTCCATGACCGTGTCATCACAATGCTCCATGGCCCTTGTCATCACAATGCTCCAGAATTCTTGTCATCACAATGTTCCATGACCGTGTCATCACAATGCTCCATGGCCCTTGTAATCACAATGCTCCAGAATTCTTGTCATCACAATGTTCCATGACCGTGTCATCACAATGCTCCATAATTCTTGTCATCACAATGTTCCATGACCGTGTCATCACAATGCTCCATGGCCCTTGTCATCACAATGCTCCAGAATTCTTGTCATCACAATGTTCCATGACCGTGTCATCACAATGCTCCATGGCCCTTGTCATCACAATGCTCCAGAATTCTTGTCATCACAATGATCCATGACCGTGTCATCACAATGCTCCATAATTCTTGTCATCACAATGTTCCATGACCCTGTCATCACAATGCTCCATAATTCTTGTCATCACAATGTTCCATGACCGTGTCACCACAATGCTCCATGGCCCTTGTCATCACAATGCTCCAGAATTCTTGTCATCACAATGTTCCATGACCGTGTCATCACAATGCTCCATGGCCCTTGTCATCACAATTCTCCAGAATTCTTGTCATCACAATGTTCCATGACCGTGTCATCACAATGCTCCATGGCCCTTGTCATCACAATGCTCCAGAATTCTTGTCATCACAATGTTCCATGACCGTGTCATCACAATGCTCCATGGCCCTTGTCATCACAATGCTCCAGAATTCTTGTCATCACAATGTTCCATGACCGTGTCATCACAATGCTCCATAATCCTTGTCATCACAATGTTCCATGACCGTGTCATCACAATGCTCCATAATTCTTGTCATCACAATGTTCCATGACCGTGTCACCACAATGCTCCATGGCCCTTGTCATCACAATGCTCCAGAATTCTTGTCATCACAATGTTCCATGACCGTGTCATCACAATGCTCCATGGCCCTTGTCATCACAATTCTCCAGAATTCTTGTCATCACAATGTTCCATGACCGTGTCATCACAATGCTCCATGGCCCTTGTCATCACAATGCTCCAGAATTCTTGTCATCACAATGTTCCATGACCGTGTCATCACAATGCCCCATAATTCTTGTCATCAAAATGTTCCATGACCGTGTCATCACAATGCTCCAGAATTCTTGTCATCACAATGTTCCATGACCGTGTCATCACAATGCCCCATAATTCTTGTCATCAAAATGTTCCATGACCGTGTCATCACAATGCTCCAGAATTCTTGTCATCACAATGTTCCATGACCGTGTCATCACAATGCTGCATGGCCCTTGTCATCACAATGCTCCAGCATTCTTGTCATCACAATGTTCCATGACAGTGTCATCACAATGCTCCATGGCCCTGGTCATCACAATGCTTCAGATTGCTTGTCATCACAAAGTTCCATGACTGTGTCATCACAATGCACCATGGCCCTTGTCATCACAATGCTCCAGAATTCTTGTCATCACAATGTTCCATGACCGTGTCATCACAATGCTCCATAATCCTTGTCATCACAATGTTCCATGACCGTGTCATCACAATGCTCCATAATTCTTGTCATCACAATGTTCCATGACCGTGTCACCACAATGCTCCATGGCCCTTGTCATCACAATGCTCCAGAATTGTTGTCATCACAATGTTCCATGACCGTGTCATCACAATGCTCCATGGCCCTTGTCATCACAATTCTCCAGAATTCTTGTCATCACAATGTTCCATGACCGTGTCATCACAATGCTCCATGGCCCTTGTCATCACAATGCTCCAGAATTCTTGTCATCACAATGTTCCATGACCGTGTCATCACAATGCCCCATAATTCTTGTCATCAAAATGTTCCATGACCGTGTCATCACAATGCTCCAGAATTCTTGTCATCACAATGTTCCATGACCGTGTCATCACAATGCTCCATGGCCCTTGTCATCACAATGCTCCAGAATTCTTGTCATCACAATGTTCCATGACCGTGTCATCACAATGCCCCATAATTCTTGTCATCAAAATGTTCCATGACCGTGTCATCACAATGCTCCAGAATTCTTGTCATCACAATGTTCCATGACCGTGTCATCACAATGCTCCATGGCCCTTGTCATCACAATGCTCCAGAATTCTTGTCATCACAATGTTCCATGACCGTGTCATCACAATGCCCCATAATTCTTGTCATCAAAATGTTCCATGACCGTGTCATCACAATGCTCCAGAATTCTTGTCATCACAATGTTCCATGACCGTGTCATCACAATGCTCCATGGCCCTTGTCATCACAATGCTCCAGAATTCTTGTCATCACAATGTTCCATGACCGTGTCATCACAATGCCCCATAATTCTTGTCATCAAAATGTTCCATGACCGTGTCATCACAATGCTCCAGAATTCTTGTCATCACAATGTTCCATGACCGTGTCATCACAATGCCCCATAATTCTTGTCATCAAAATGTTCCATGACCGTGTCATCACAATGCTCCAGAATTCTTGTCATCACAATGTTCCATGACCGTGTCATCACAATGCTGCATGGCCCTTGTCATCACAATGCTCCAGCATTCTTGTCATCACAATGTTCCATGACAGTGTCATCACAATGCTCCATGGCCCTGGTCATCACAATGCTTCAGATTGCTTGTCATCACAAAGTTCCATGACTGTGTCATCACAATGCACCATGGCCCTTGTCATCACAATGCTCCAGAATTCTTGTCATCACAATGTTCCATGACCGTGTCATCACAATGCTGCATGGCCCTTTTCATCCCAATGCTCCAGAATTCTTGTCATCACAATGTTCCATGACCGTGTCATCACAATGCTCCATGGCCCTTGTCATCACAATGCTCCAGAATTCTTGTCATCACAATGTTCCATGACCGTGTCATCACAATGCCCCATAATTCTTGTCATCAAAATGTTCCATGACCGTGTCATCACAATGCTCCAGAATTCTTGTCATCACAATGTTCCATGACCGTGTCATCACAATGCTCCATGGCCCTTGTCATCACAATGCTCCAGAATTCTTGTCATCACAATGTTCCATGACCGTGTCATCACAATGCCCCATAATTCTTGTCATCAAAATGTTCCATGACCGTGTCATCACAATGCTCCAGAATTCTTGTCATCACAATGTTCCATGACCGTGTCATCACAATGCTCCATGGCCCTTGTCATCACAATGCTCCAGAATTCTTGTCATCACAATGTTCCATGACCGTGTCATCACAATGCCCCATAATTCTTGTCATCAAAATGTTCCATGACCGTGTCATCACAATGCTCCAGAATTCTTGTCATCACAATGTTCCATGACCGTGTCATCACAATGCTCCATGGCCCTTGTCATCACAATGCTCCAGAATTCTTGTCATCACAATGTTCCATGACCGTGTCATCACAATGCCCCATAATTCTTGTCATCAAAATGTTCCATGACCGTGTCATCACAATGCTCCAGAATTCTTGTCATCACAATGTTCCATGACCGTGTCATCACAATGCCCCATAATTCTTGTCATCAAAATGTTCCATGACCGTGTCATCACAATGCTCCAGAATTCTTGTCATCACAATGTTCCATGACCGTGTCATCACAATGCTGCATGGCCCTTGTCATCACAATGCTCCAGCATTCTTGTCATCACAATGTTCCATGACAGTGTCATCACAATGCTCCATGGCCCTGGTCATCACAATGCTTCAGATTGCTTGTCATCACAAAGTTCCATGACTGTGTCATCACAATGCACCATGGCCCTTGTCATCACAATGCTCCAGAATTCTTGTCATCACAATGTTCCATGACCGTGTCATCACAATGCTCCATAATCCTTGTCATCACAATGTTCCATGACCGTGTCATCACAATGCTCCATAATTCTTGTCATCACAATGTTCCATGACCGTGTCACCACAATGCTCTATGGCCCTTGTCATCACAATGATCCAGAATTGTTGTCATCACAATGTTCCATGACCGTGTCATCACAATGCTCCATGGCCCTTGTCATCACAATTCTCCAGAATTCTTGTCATCACAATGTTCCATGACCGTGTCATCACAATGCTCCATGGCCCTTGTCATCACAATGCTCCAGAATTCTTGTCATCACAATGTTCCATGACCGTGTCATCACAATGCCCCATAATTCTTGTCATCAAAATGTTCCATGACCGTGTCATCACAATGCTCCAGAATTCTTGTCATCACAATGTTCCATGACCGTGTCATCACAATGCCCCATAATTCTTGTCATCAAAATGTTCCATGACCGTGTCATCACAATGCTCCAGAATTCTTGTCATCACAATGTTCCATGACCGTGTCATCACAATGCTGCATGGCCCTTGTCATCACAATGCTCCAGCATTCTTGTCATCACAATGTTCCATGACAGTGTCATCACAATGCTCCATGGCCCTGGTCATCACAATGCTTCAGATTGCTTGTCATCACAAAGTTCCATGACTGTGTCATCACAATGCACCATGGCCCTTGTCATCACAATGCTCCAGAATTCTTGTCATCACAATGTTCCATGACCGTGTCATCACAATGCTCCATGGCCCTTTTCATCCCAATGCTCCAGAATTCTTGTCATCACAATGTTCCATGACCGTGTCATCACAATGCTCCATGGCCCTTGTCATCACAATGCTCCAGAATTCTTGTCATCACAAAGTTCCATGACCGTGTCATCACAATGCACCATGGCCCTTGTCATCACAATGCTCCAGAATTCTTGTCATCACAATGTTCCATGACCGTGTCATCACAATGCTCCATAATTCTTGTCATCACAATGTTCCATGACCGTGTCATCACAATGCTCCATAATTCTTGTCATCACAATGTTCCATGACCGTGTCACCACAATGCTCCATGGCCCTTTCATCACAATGCTCCAGAATTCTTGTCATCACAATGTTCCATGACCGTGTCATCACAATGCTACATGGCCCTTGTCATCACAATTCTCCAGAATTCTTGTCATCACAATGTTCCATGACCGTGTCATCACAATGCTCCATGGCCCTTGTCATCACAATGCTCCAGAATTCTTGTCATCACAATGTTCCATGACCGTGTCATCACAATGCCCCATAATTCTTGTCATCAAAATGTTCCATGACCGTGTCATCACAATGCTCCAGAATTCTTGTCATCACAATGTTCCATGACCGTGTCATCACAATGCCCCATAATTCTTGTCATCAAAATGTTCCATGACCGAGTCATCACAATGCTCCAGAATTCTTGTCATCACAATGTTCCATGACCGTGTCATCACAATGCTGCATGGCCCTTGTCATCACAATGCTCCAGCATTCTTGTCATCACAATGTTCCATGACAGTGTCATCACAATGCTCCATGGCCCTGGTCATCACAATGCTTCAGATTGCTTGTCATCACAAAGTTCCATGACTGTGTCATCACAATGCACCATGGCCCTTGTCATCACAATGCTCCAGAATTCTTGTCATCACAATGTTCCATGACCGTGTCATCACAATGCTCCATAATCCTTGTCATCACAATGTTCCATGACCGTGTCATCACAATGCTCCATAATTCTTGTCATCACAATGTTCCATGACCGTGTCACCACAATGCTCCATGGCCCTTGTCATCACAATGCTCCAGAATTGTTGTCATCACAATGTTCCATGACCGTGTCATCACAATGCTCCATGGCCCTTGTCATCACAATTCTCCAGAATTCTTGTCATCACAATGTTCCATGACCGTGTCATCACAATGCTCCATGGCCCTTGTCATCACAATGCTCCAGAATTCTTGTCATCACAATGTTCCATGACCGTGTCATCACAATGCCCCATAATTCTTGTCATCAAAATGTTCCATGACCGTGTCATCACAATGCTCCAGAATTCTTGTCATCACAATGTTCCATGACCGTGTCATCACAGTGCTCCATGGCCCTTGTCATCACAATGCTCCAGAATTCTTGTCATCACAATATTCCATGACCGTGTCATCACAATGCCCCATAATTCTTGTCATCAAAATGTTCCATGACCGTGTCATCACAATGCTCCAGAATTCTTGTCATCACAATGTTCCATGACCGTGTCATCACAATGCTCCATGGCCCTTGTCATCACAATGCTCCAGAATTCTTGTCATCACAATGTTCCATGACCGTGTCATCACAATGCCCCATAATTCTTGTCATCAAAATGTTCCATGACCGTGTCATCACAATGCTCCAGAATTCTTGTCATCACAATGTTCCATGACCGTGTCATCACAATGCTCCATGTCCCTTGTCATCACAATGCTCCAGAATTCTTGTCATCACAATGTTCCATGACCGTGTCATCACAATGCTCCATGGCCCTTGTCATCACAATGCTCCAGAATTCTTGTCATCACAATGTTCCATGACCGTGTCATCACAATGCTCCATAATTCTTGTCATCACAATGTTCCATGACCGTGTCATCACAATGCTTCATAATTCTTTTCATCACAATGTTCCATGACCGTGTCACCACAATGCTCCACAATTCTTGTCATCACAATGTTCCATGACCGTGTCATCACAATGCTACATGACACTGGTCATCACAGTTCTCCATGACCTTTGCCATCACAATGCTCTATATAGTTTTTCATGACAATTCTAAATGACCACTTTAATCAATTTGCTTGCTGACCATTTTCATCACATTTCTCTATTGTCATTACAATTCCCCATGACCCCTTTCTTCACAATGCTCCATGATGCCTGTCATCACAATGCTCAATGGCTTTTGTTATCACAATGCTCCAGGACCAGTTTCATCACAATACTCCATCCCCCTTGTCATCACGGTGCACAATGAAACCTCTCATTACAATGCTCCGTGACACTTGTCATCACAATGCTCCATGGCCCTTGTCATCACAATGCTCCAGAATTCTTGTCATCACCATGTTCCATGACCATGTCATCACAATGCTCCATGGCCCTTTTCATCACAATGCTCCAGATTGCTTGTCATCACAAAGTTCCATGACCGTGTCATCACAATGAACCATGGCCTTTGTCATCACCATGCTCCAGAATTCTTGTCATCACAATGTTCCATGACCATGTCATCACAATGCTCCATGGCCCTTGTCATCACAATTCTCCAGAATTCTTGTCATCACAATGTTCCATGACCGTGTCATCACAATGCTCCATGGCCCTTGTCATCACAATGCTCCAGAATTCTTGTCATCACAATGTTCCATAACCGTGTCATCACAATGCTCCATGGCCCTTGTCATCACAATGCTCCAGAATTCTTGTCATCACAATGTTCCATGACCGTGTCATCACAATGCCCCATAATTCTTGTCATCAAAATGTTCCATGACCGTGTCATCACAATGCTCCAGAATTCTTGTCATCACAATGTTCCATGACCGTGTCATCACAATGCTGCATGGCCCTTGTCATCACAATGCTCCAGCATTCTTGTCATCACAATGTTCCATGACAGTGTCATCACAATGCTCCATGGCCCTTGTCATCACAATGCTTCAGATTGCTTGTCATCACAAAGTTCCATGACTGTGTCATCACAATGCACCATGGCCCTTGTCATCACAATGCTCCAGAATTCTTGTCATCACAATGTTCCATGACCGTGTCATTAAAATGCTCCAGAATTCTTGTCATCACAATGTTCCATGACCATGTCATCACAATGCTCCATGGCCCTTGTCATCACAATTCTCCAGAATTCTTGTCATCACAATGTTCCATGACCGTGTCATCACAATGCTGCATGGCCCTTGTCATCACAATGCTCCAGCATTCTTGTCATCACAATGTTCCATGACAGTGTCATCACAATGCTCCATGGCCCTGGTCATCACAATGCTTCAGATTGCTTGTCATCACAAAGTTCCATGACTGTGTCATCACAATGCACCATGGCCCTTGTCATCACAATGCTCCAGAATTCTTGTCATCACAATGTTCCATGACCGTGTCATCACAATGCTCCATGGCCCTTGTCATCACAATGCTCCAGAATTCTTGTCATCACAATGTTCCATGACCGTGTCATCACAAAGTTCCATGACCGTGTCATCACAATGTTCCATGACCGTGTCATCACAATGCTCCATGGCCCTTGTCATCACAATGCTCCAGAATTCTTGTCATCACAATGTTCCATGACCGTGTCATCACAATGCTCCATGGCCCTTGTCATCACAATGCTCCAGAATTCTTGTCATCACAATGTTCCATGACCGTGTCATCACAATGCTCCATGGCCCTTGTAATCACAATGCTCCAGAATTCTTGTCATCACAATGTTCCATGACCGTGTCATCACAATGCTCCATAATACTTGTCATCACAATGTTCCATGACCGTGTCATCACAATGCTACATAATTCTTGTCATCACAATGTTCCATGACCGTGTCACCACAATGCTCCATGGCCCTTGTCATCACAATGCTCCAGAATTCTTGTCATCACAAAGTTCCATGACCGTGTCATCACAATGCACCATGGCCCTTGTCATCACAATGCTCCAGAATTCTTGTCATCACAATGTTCCATGACCGTGTCATCACAATGCTCCATGGCCCTTGTCATCACAATGCTCCAGAATTCTTGTCATCACAATGTTCCATGACCGTGTCATCACAATGCTCCATGGCCCTTGTCATCACAATGCTCCAGAATTCTTGTCATCACAATGTTCCATGACCGTGTCATCACAATGCTCCATGGCCCTTGTCATCACAATGCTCCAGATTGCTTGTCATCACAATGTTCCATGACCGTGTCTTCACAATGCACCATGGCCCTTGTCATCACAATGCTCCATAATTCTTGTCATCACAATGTTCCATGACCGTGTCATTAAAATGCTCCAGAACTCTTGTCATCACAATGTTCCATGACCATGTCATCACAATGCTCCATGGCCCTTGTCTTCACAATTCTCCGGAATTCTTGTCATCACAATGTTCCATCACCGTGTCATCACAATGCTCCATGGCCCTTGTCATCACAATGCTCCAGAATTCTTGTCATCACAATGTTCCATGACCGTGTCATCACAATGCTCCATGGCCCTTGTCATCACAATGCTCCAGAATTCTTGTCATCACAATGTTCCATGACCGTGTCATCACAATGCTCCATGGCCCTTGTAATCACAATGCTCCAGAATTCTTGTCATCACAATGTTCCATGACCGTGTCATCACAATGCTCCATAATTCTTGTCATCACAATGTTCCATGACCGTGTCATCACAATGCTCCATAATTCTTGTCATCACAATGTTCCATGACCGTGTCACCACAATGCTCCATGGCCCTTGTCATCAAAATGCTCCAGAATTCTTGTCATCACAAAGTTCCATGACCGTGTCATCACAATGCACCATGGCCCTTGTCATCACAATGCTCCAGAATTCTTGTCATCACAATGTTCCATGACCGTGTCATCACAATGCTCCATGGCCCTTGTCATCACAATGCTCCAGAATTCTTGTCATCACAATGTTCCATGACCGTGTCATCACAATGCTCCATAATTCTTGTCATCACAATGTTCCATGACCGTGTCATCACAATGCTCCATAATTCTTGTCAGCACAATGTTCCATGACCGTGTCACCACAATGCTCCATGGCCCTTGTCATCACAATGCTCCAGAATTCTTGTCATCACAATGTTCCATGACCGTGTCATCACAATGCTCCATGGCCCTTGTCATCACAATTCTCCAGAATTCTTGTCATCACAATGTTCCATGACCATGTCATCACAATGCTCCATGGCCCTTGTCATCACAATTCTCCAGAATTCTTGTCATCACAATGTTCAATGACCGTGTCATCACAATGCTCCATGGCCCTTGTCATCACAATGCTCCATAATTTTTGTCATCACAATGTTCCATGACCGTGTCACCACAATGCTCCACAATTCTTGTCATCACAATGTTCCATGACCGTGTCATCACAATGCTACATGACACTGGTCATCACAGTTCTCCATGACCTTTGCCAACACAATGCTCTATATAGTTTTTCATGACAATTCTAAATGACCACTTTAATCAATTTGCTTGCTGACCATTTTCATCACATTTCTCTATTGTCATTACAATTCCCCATGACCCCTTTCTTCACAATGCTCCATGATGCCTGTCATCACAATGCTCAATGGCTTTTGTTATCACAATGCTCCAGGACCAGTTTCATCACAATACTCCATCCCCCTTGTCATCATGGTGCACAATGAAACCTCTCATTACAATGCTCCGTGACACTTGTCATCACAATGCTCCATGGCCCTTGTCATCACAATGCTCCAGAATTCTTGTCATCACGATGTTCCATGACCATGTCATCACAAATCTCCATGGCCCTTCGCATCACAATGCTCCAGAATTCTTGTCATCACAATGTTCCATGACCGTGTCATCCAAATGCTCCATGGCCCTTTTCATCACAATGCTCCAGATTGCTTGTCATCACAAAGTTCCATGACCGTGTCATCACAATGCACCATGGGCTTTGTCATCACCATGCTCCAGAATTCTTGTCATCACAATGTTCCATGACCGTGTCATCACAATGCTCCAGATTTCTTGTCATCACCATGTTCCATGACAATGTCATCACAATTCTCCATGGCCTTTCTCATCACAATGCTCCAGAATTCTTGTCATCACAATGTTCCATGACCGTGTCATCACAATGCTCCATGGCCCTTTTCATCACAATGCTCCAGATTGCTTGTCATCACAATGTTCCATGACCGTGTCATCACAATGCACCATGGCCCTTGTCATCACAATGCTCCATAATTCTTGTCATCACAATGTTCCATGACCGTGTCATTAAAATGCTCCAGAATTCTTGTCATCACAATGTTCCATGACCATGTCATCACAATGCTCCATGGCCCTTGTCATCACAATTCTCCAGAATTCTTGTCATCACAATGCTCCGTGACACTTGTCATCACAATGCTCCATGGCCCTTGTCATCACAATGCTCCAGAATTCTTGTCATCACCATGTTCCATGACCATGTCATCACAAATCTCCATGGCCCTTCGCATCACAATGCTCCAGAATTCTTGTCATCACAATGTTCCATGACCGTGTCATCACAATGCTCCATGGCCCTTTTCATCACAATGCTCCAGATTGCTTGTCATCACAAAGTTCCATGACCGTGTCATCACAATGCACCATGGGCTTTGTCATCACCATGCTCCAGAATTCTTGTCATCACAATGTTCCATGACCGTGTCATCACAATGCTCCAGAATTCTTGTCATCACCATGTTCCATGACAATGTCATCACAATTCTCCATGGCCCTTCTCATCACAATGCTCCAGAATTCATGTCATCACAATGTTCCATGACCGTGTCATCACTATACTCCATGGCCCTTTTCATCACAATGCTCCAGATTGCTTGTCATCACAATGTTCCATGACCGTGTCATCACAATGCACCATGGCCCTTGTCATCACAATGCTCCATAATTCTTGTCATCACAATGTTCCATGACCGTGTCATTAAAATGCTCCAGAATTCTTGTCATCACAATGTTCCATGACCATGTCATCACAATGCTCCATGGCCCTTGTCATCACAATTCTCCAGAATTCTTGTCATCACAATGTTCAATGACCGTGTCATCACAATGCTCCATGGCCCTTGTCATCACAATGCTCCATAATTTTTGTCATCACAATGTTCCATGACCGTGTCACCACAATGCTCCACAATTCTTGTCATCACAATGTTCCATGACCGTGTCATCACAATGCTACATGACACTGGTCATCACAGTTCTCCATGACCTTTGCCAACACAATGCTCTATATAGTTTTTCATGACAATTCTAAATGACCACTTTAATCAATTTGCTTGCTGACCATTTTCATCACATTTCTCTATTGTCATTACAATTCCCCATGACCCCTTTCTTCACAATGCTCCATGATGCCTGTCATCACAATGCTCAATGGCTTTTGTTATCACAATGCTCCAGGACCAGTTTCATCACAATACTCCATCCCCCTTGTCATCATGGTGCACAATGAAACCTCTCATTACAATGCTCCGTGACACTTGTCATCACAATGCTCCATGGCCCTTGTCATCACAATGCTCCAGAATTCTTGTCATCACCATGTTCCATGACCATGTCATCACAAATCTCCATGGCCCTTCGCATCACAATGCTCCAGAATTCTTGTCATCACAATGTTCCATGACCGTGTCATCCAAATGCTCCATGGCCCTTTTCATCACAATGCTCCAGATTGCTTGTCATCACAAAGTTCCATGACCGTGTCATCACAATGCACCATGGGCTTTGTCATCACCATGCTCCAGAATTCTTGTCATCACAATGTTCCATGACCGTGTCATCACAATGCTCCAGATTTCTTGTCATCACCATGTTCCATGACAATGTCATCACAATTCTCCATGGCCTTTCTCATCACAATGCTCCAGAATTCTTGTCATCACAATGTTCCATGACCGTGTCATCACAATGCTCCATGGCCCTTTTCATCACAATGCTCCAGATTGCTTGTCATCACAATGTTCCATGACCGTGTCATCACAATGCTCCATGGCCCTTGTCATCACAATTCTCCAGAATTCTTGTCATCACAATGTTCCATGACCGTGTCATCACAATGCTCCATGGCCCTTGTCATCACAATGCTCCATAATTCTTGTCATCACAATGTTCCATGACCGTGTCATCACAATGCTCCATGGCCCTTGTCATCACAATGCTCCAGAATTCTTTTCATCACAATGTTCCATGACCGTGTCATCACAATGCTCCATGGCCCTTGTCATCACAATGCTCCAGATTTCTTGTCATCACAATGTTCCATGACCGTGTCATCACAATGCCCCATAATTCTTGTCATCAAAATGTTCCATGACCGTGTCATCACAATGCTCCAGAATTCTTGTCATCACAATGTTCCATGACCGTGTCATCACAATGCTGCATGGCCCTTGTCATCACAATGCTCCAGCATTCTTGTCATCACAATGTTCCATGACAGTGTCATCACAATGCTCCATGGCCCTGGTCATCACAATGCTTCAGATTGCTTGTCATCACAAAGTTCCATGACCGTGTCATCACAATGCACCATGGCCCTTGTCATCACAATGCTCCAGAATTCTTGTCATCACAATGTTCCATGACCGTGTCATCACAATGCTCCATGTCCCTTGTCATCACAATGCTCCAGAATTCTTGTCATCACAATGTTCCATGACCGTGTCATCACAATGCTCCATGGCCCTTGTCATCACAATGCTCCAGAATTCTTGTCATCACAATGTTGCATGACCGTGTCATCACAATGCTCCATAATTCTTGTCATCACAATGTTCCATGACCGTGTCATCACAATGCTTCATAATTCTTTTCATCACAATGTTCCATGACCGTGTCACCACAATGCTCCACAATTCTTGTCATCACAATGTTCCATGACCGTGTCATCACAATGCTACATGACACTGGTCATCACAGTTCTCCATGACCTTTGCCATCACAATGCTCTATATAGTTTTTCATGACAATTCTAAATGACCACTTTAATCAATTTGCTTGCTGACCATTTTCATCACATTTCTCTATTGTCATTACAATTCCCCATGACCCCTTTCTTCACAATGCTCCATGATGCCTGTCATCACAATGCTCAATGGCTTTTGTTATCACAATGCTCCAGGACCAGTTTCATCACAATACTCCATCCCCCTTGTCATCACGGTGCACAATGAAACCTCTCATTACAATGCTCCGTGACACTTGTCATCACAATGCTCCATGGCCCTTGTCATCACAATGCTCCAGAATTCTTGTCATCACCATGTTCCATGACCATGTCATCACAATTCTCTATGGCCCTTCGCATCACAATGCTCCAGAATTCTTTTCATCACAATGTTCCATGACCGTGTCATCACAATGCTCCATGGCCCTTTTCATCACAATGCTCCAGATTGCTTGTCATCACAAAGTTCCATGACCGTGTCATCACAATGAACCATGGCCTTTGTCATCACCATGCTCCAGAATTCTTGTCATCACAATGTTCCATGACCATGTCATCACAATGCTCCATGGCCCTTGTCATCACAATTCTCCAGAATTCTTGTCATCACAATGTTCCATGACCGTGTCATCACAATGCTCCATGGCCCTTGTCATCACAATGCTCCAGAATTCTTGTCATCACAATGTTCCATAACCGTGTCATCACAATGCTCCATGGCCCTTGTCATCACAATGCTCCAGAATTCTTGTCATCACAATGTTCCATGACCGTGTCATCACAATGCCCCATAATTCTTGTCATCAAAATGTTCCATGACCGTGTCATCACAATGCTCCAGAATTCTTGTCATCACAATGTTCCATGACCGTGTCATCACAATGCTGCATGGCCCTTGTCATCACAATGCTCCAGCATTCTTGTCATCACAATGTTCCATGACAGTGTCATCACAATGCTCCATGGCCCTTGTCATCACAATGCTTCAGATTGCTTGTCATCACAAAGTTCCATGACTGTGTCATCACAATGCACCATGGCCCTTGTCATCACAATGCTCCAGAATTCTTGTCATCACAATGTTCCATGACCGTGTCATTAAAATGCTCCAGAATTCTTGTCATCACAATGTTCCATGACCATGTCATCACAATGCTCCATGGCCCTTGTCATCACAATTCTCCAGAATTCTTGTCATCACAATGTTCCATGACCGTGTCATCACAATGCTGCATGGCCCTTGTCATCACAATGCTCCAGCATTCTTGTCATCACAATGTTCCATGACAGTGTCATCACAATGCTCCATGGCCCTGGTCATCACAATGCTTCAGATTGCTTGTCATCACAAAGTTCCATGACTGTGTCATCACAATGCACCATGGCCCTTGTCATCACAATGATCCAGAATTCTTGTCATCACAATGTTCCATGACCGTGTCATCACAATGCTCCATGGCCCTTGTCATCACAATGCTCCAGATTTCTTGTCATCACAATGTTCCATGACCGTGTCATCACAATGCCCCATAATTCTTGTCATCAAAATGTTCCATGACCGTGTCATCACAATGCTCCAGAATTCTTGTCATCACAATGTTCCATGACCGTGTCATCACAATGCTGCATGGCCCTTGTCATCACAATGCTCCAGCATTCTTGTCATCACAATGTTCCATGACAGTGTCATCACAATGCTCCATGGCCCTGGTCATCACAATGCTTCAGATTGCTTGTCATCACAAAGTTCCATGACCGTGTCATCACAATGCACCATGGCCCTTGTCATCACAATGCTCCAGAATTCTTGTCATCACAATGTTCCATGACCGTGTCATCACAATGCTCCATGTCCCTTGTCATCACAATGCTCCAGAATTCTTGTCATCACAATGTTCCATGACCGTGTCATCACAATGCTCCATGGCCCTTGTCATCACAATGCTCCAGAATTCTTGTCATCACAATGTTGCATGACCGTGTCATCACAATGCTCCATAATTCTTGTCATCACAATGTTCCATGACCGTGTCATCACAATGCTTCATAATTCTTTTCATCACAATGTTCCATGACCGTGTCACCACAATGCTCCACAATTCTTGTCATCACAATGTTCCATGACCGTGTCATCACAATGCTACATGACACTGGTCATCACAGTTCTCCATGACCTTTGCCATCACAATGCTCTATATAGTTTTTCATGACAATTCTAAATGACCACTTTAATCAATTTGCTTGCTGACCATTTTCATCACATTTCTCTATTGTCATTACAATTCCCCATGACCCCTTTCTTCACAATGCTCCATGATGCCTGTCATCACAATGCTCAATGGCTTTTGTTATCACAATGCTCCAGGACCAGTTTCATCACAATACTCCATCCCCCTTGTCATCACGGTGCACAATGAAACCTCTCATTACAATGCTCCGTGACACTTGTCATCACAATGCTCCATGGCCCTTGTCATCACAATGCTCCAGAATTCTTGTCATCACCATGTTCCATGACCATGTCATCACAATTCTCTATGGCCCTTCGCATCACAATGCTCCAGAATTCTTTTCATCACAATGTTCCATGACCGTGTCATCACAATGCTCCATGGCCCTTTTCATCACAATGCTCCAGATTGCTTGTCATCACAAAGTTCCATGACCGTGTCATCACAATGAACCATGGCCTTTGTCATCACCATGCTCCAGAATTCTTGTCATCACAATGTTCCATGACCATGTCATCACAATGCTCCATGGCCCTTGTCATCACAATTCTCCAGAATTCTTGTCATCACAATGTTCCATGACCGTGTCATCACAATGCTCCATGGCCCTTGTCATCACAATGCTCCAGAATTCTTGTCATCACAATGTTCCATAACCGTGTCATCACAATGCTCCATGGCCCTTGTCATCACAATGCTCCAGAATTCTTGTCATCACAATGTTCCATGACCGTGTCATCACAATGCCCCATAATTCTTGTCATCAAAATGTTCCATGACCGTGTCATCACAATGCTCCAGAATTCTTGTCATCACAATGTTCCATGACCGTGTCATCACAATGCTGCATGGCCCTTGTCATCACAATGCTCCAGCATTCTTGTCATCACAATGTTCCATGACAGTGTCATCACAATGCTCCATGGCCCTTGTCATCACAATGCTTCAGATTGCTTGTCATCACAAAGTTCCATGACTGTGTCATCACAATGCACCATGGCCCTTGTCATCACAATGCTCCAGAATTCTTGTCATCACAATGTTCCATGACCGTGTCATTAAAATGCTCCAGAATTCTTGTCATCACAATGTTCCATGACCATGTCATCACAATGCTCCATGGCCCTTGTCATCACAATTCTCCAGAATTCTTGTCATCACAATGTTCCATGACCGTGTCATCACAATGCTGCATGGCCCTTGTCATCACAATGCTCCAGCATTCTTGTCATCACAATGTTCCATGACAGTGTCATCACAATGCTCCATGGCCCTGGTCATCACAATGCTTCAGATTGCTTGTCATCACAAAGTTCCATGACTGTGTCATCACAATGCACCATGGCCCTTGTCATCACAATGATCCAGAATTCTTGTCATCACAATGTTCCATGACCGTGTCATCACAATGCTCCATGGCCCTTGTCATCACAATGCTCCAGAATTCTTGTCATCACAATGTTCCATGACCGTGTCATCACAAAGTTCCATGACCGTGTCATCACAATATTCCATGACCGTGTCATCACAATGCTCCATGGCCCTTGTCATCACAATGCTCCAGAATTCTTGTCATCACAATGTTCCATGACCGTGTCATCACAATGCTCCATGGCCCTTGTCATCACAATGCTCCAGAATTCTTGTCATCACAATGTTCCATGACCGTGTCATCACAATGCTCCATGGCCCTTGTAATCACAATGCTCCAGAATTCTTGTCATCACAATGTTCCATGACCGTGTCATCACAATGCTCCATAATTCTTGTCATCACAATGTTCCATGACCGTGTCATCACAATGCTACATAATTCTTGTCATCACAATGTTCCATGACCGTGTCACCACAATGCTCCATGGCCCTTGTCATCACAATGCTCCAGAATTCTTGTCATCACAAAGTTCCATGACCGTGTCATCACAATGCACCATGGCCCTTGTCATCACAATGCTCCAGAATTCTTGTCATCACAATGTTCCATGACCGTGTCATCACAATGCTCCATGGCCCTTGTCATCACAATGCTCCAGAATTCTTGTCATCACAATGTTCCATGACCGTGTCATCACAATGCTCCATGGCCCTTGTCATCACAATGCTCCAGAATTCTTGTCATCACAATGTTCCATGACCGTGTCATCACAATGCTCCATGGCCCTTGTCATCACAATGCTCCAGATTGCTTGTCATCACAATGTTCCATGACCGTGTCTTCACAATGCACCATGGCCCTTGTCATCACAATGCTCCATAATTCTTGTCATCACAATGTTCCATGACCGTGTCATTAAAATGCTCCAGAACTCTTGTCATCACAATGTTCCATGACCATGTCATCACAATGCTCCATGGCCCTTGTCTTCACAATTCTCCGGAATTCTTGTCATCACAATGTTCCATCACCGTGTCATCACAATGCTCCATGGCCCTTGTCATCACAATCCTCCAGAATTCTTGTCATCACAATGTTCCATGACCGTGTCATCACAATGCTCCATGGCCCTTGTCATCACAATGCTCCAGAATTCTTGTCATCACAATGTTCCATGACCGTGTCATCACAATGCTCCATGGCCCTTGTAATCACAATGCTCCAGAATTCTTGTCATCACAATGTTCCATGACCGTGTCATCACAATGCTCCATAATTCTTGTCATCACAATGTTCCATGACCGTGTCATCACAATGCTCCATAATTCTTGTCATCACAATGTTCCATGACCGTGTTACCACAATGCTCCATGGCCCTTGTCATCAAAATGCTCCAGAATTCTTGTCATCAAAAAGTTCCATGACCGTGTCATCACAATGCACCATGGCCCTTGTCATCACAATGCTCCAGAATTCTTGTCATCACAATGTTCCATGACCGTGTCATCACAATGCTCCATGGCCCTTGTCATCACAATGCTCCAGAATTCTTGTCATCACAATGTTCCATGACCGTGTCATCACAATGCTCCATAATTCTTGTCATCACAATGTTCCATGACCGTGTCATCACAATGCTCCATAATTCTTGTCATCACAATGTTCCATGACCGTGTCACCACAATGCTCCATGGCCCTTGTCATCACAATGCTCCAGAATTCTTGTCATCACAATGTTCCATGACCGTGTCATCACAATGCTCCATGGCCCTTGTCATCACAATTCTCCAGAATTCTTGTCATCACAATGTTCCATGACCGTATCATCACAATGCTCCATGGCCCTTGTCATCACAATGCTCCAGAATTCTTGTCATCACAATGTTCCATGACCGTGTCATCACAATGCTCCATGGCCCTTTTCATCAAAATGCTCCAGAATTCTTGTCATCACAATGTTCCATGACCGTGTCACCACAATGCTCCACAATTCTTGTCATCACAATGTTCCATGACCGTGTCATCACAATGCTACATGACACTGGTCATCACAGTTCTCCATGACCTTTGCCATCACAATGCTCTATATAGTTTTTCATGACAATTCTAAATGACCACTTTAATCAATTTGCTTGCTGACCATTTTCATCACATTTCTCTATTGTCATTACAATTCCCCATGACCCCTTTCTTCACAATGCTCCATGATGCCTGTCATCACAATGCTCAATGGCTTTTGTTATCACAATGCTCCAGGACCAGTTTCATCACAATACTCCATCCCCCTTGTCATCACGGTGCACAATGAAACCTCTCATTACAATGCTCCGTGACACTTGTCATCACAATGCTCCATGGCCCTTGTCATCACAATGCTCCAGAATTCTTGTCATCACCATGTTCCATGACCATGTCATCACAATTCTCCATGGCCCTTCGCATCACAATGCTCCAGAATTCTTTTCATCACAATGTTCCATGACCGTGTCATCACAATGCTCCATGGCCCTTTTCATCACAATGCTCCAGATTGCTTGTCATCACAAAGTTCCATGACCGTGTCATCACAATGAACCATGGCCTTTGTCATCACCATGCTCCAGAATTCTTGTCATCACAATGTTCCATGACCATGTCATCACAATGCTCCATGGCCCTTGTCATCACAATTCTCCAGAATTCTTGTCATCACAATGTTCCATGACCGTGTCATCACAATGCTCCATGGCCCTTGTCATCACAATGCTCCAGAATTCTTGTCATCACAATGTTCCATGACCGTGTCATCACAATGCTCCATGGCCCTTGTCATCACAATGCTCCAGAATTCTTGTCATCACAATGTTCCATGACCGTGTCATCACAATGCTCCATGGCCCTTGTAATCACAATGCTCCAGAATTCTTGTCATCACAATGTTCCATGACCGTGTCATCACAATGCTCCATAATTCTTGTCATCACAATGTTCCATGACCGTGTCATCACAATGCTACATAATTCTTGTCATCACAATGTTCCATGACCGTGTCACCACAATGCTCCATGGCCCTTGTCATCACAATGCTCCAGAATTCTTGTCATCACAAAGTTCCATGACCGTGTCATCACAATGCACCATGGCCCTTGTCATCACAATGCTCCAGAATTCTTGTCATCACAATGTTCCATGACCGTGTCATCACAATGCTCCATGGCCCTTGTCATCACAATGCTCCAGAATTCTTGTCATCACAATGTTCCATGACCGTGTCATCACAATGCTCCATGGCCCTTGTCATCACAATGCTCCAGAATTCTTGTCATCACAATGTTCCATGACCGTGTCATCACAATGCTCCATGGCCCTTGTCATCACAATGCTCCAGATTGCTTGTCATCACAATGTTCCATGACCGTGTCTTCACAATGCACCATGGCCCTTGTCATCACAATGCTCCATAATTCTTGTCATCACAATGTTCCATGACCGTGTCATTAAAATGCTCCAGAACTCTTGTCATCACAATGTTCCATGACCATGTCATCACAATGCTCCATGGCCCTTGTCTTCACAATTCTCCGGAATTCTTGTCATCACAATGTTCCATCACCGTGTCATCACAAGGCTCCATGGCCCTTGTCATCACAATGCTCCAGAATTCTTGTCATCACAATGTTCCATGACCGTGTCATCACAATGCTCCATGGCCCTTGTCATCACAATGCTCCAGAATTCTTGTCATCACAATGTTCCATGACCGTGTCATCACAATGCTCCATGGCCCTTGTAATCACAATGCTCCAGAATTCTTGTCATCACAATGTTCCATGACCGTGTCATCACAATGCTCCATAATTCTTGTCATCACAATGTTCCATGACCGTGTCATCACAATGCTCCATAATTCTTGTCATCACAATGTTCCATGACCGTGTCACCACAATGCTCCATGGCCCTTGTCATCAAAATGCTCCAGAATTCTTGTCATCACAAAGTTCCATGACCGTGTCATCACAATGCACCATGGCCCTTGTCATCACAATGCTCCAGAATTCTTGTCATCACAATGTTCCATGACCGTGTCATCACAATGCTCCATGGCCCTTGTCATCACAATGCTCCAGAATTCTTGTCATCACAATGTTCCATGACCGTGTCATCACAATGCTCCAAAATTCTTGTCATCACAATGTTCCATGACCGTGTCATCACAATGCT
Organism: Balaenoptera acutorostrata; assembly: GCF_949987535.1. NCBI lineage: Eukaryota > Metazoa > Chordata > Mammalia > Artiodactyla > Balaenopteridae > Balaenoptera > Balaenoptera acutorostrata. The sequence continues at coordinate 108,449 of NW_026646542.1, read as the reverse complement.
CCATAATTCTTGTCATCACAATGTTCCATGACCGTGTCACCACAATGCTCCATGGCCCTTGTCATCACAATGCTCCAGAATTCTTGTCATCACAATGTTCCATGACCGTGTCATCACAATGCTCCATGGCCCTTGTCATCACAATTCTCCAGAATTCTTGTCATCACAATGTTCCATGACCGTGTCATCACAATGCTCCATGGCCCTTGTCATCACAATGCTCCAGAATTCTTGTCATCACAATGTTCCATGACCGTGTCATCACAATGCTCCATGGCCCTTTTCATCAAAATGCTCCAGAATTCTTGTCATCACAATGTTCCATGACCGTGTCACCACAATGCTCCACAATTCTTGTCATCACAATGTTCCATGACCGTGTCATCACAATGCTACATGACACTGGTCATCACAGTTCTCCATGACCTTTGCCATCACAATGCTCTATATAGTTTTTCATGACAATTCTAAATGACCACTTTAATCAATTTACTTGCTGACCATTTTCATCACATTTCTCTATTGTCATTACAATTCCCCATGACCCCTTTCTTCACAATGCTCCATGATGCCTGTCATCACAATGCTCAATGGCTTTTGTTATCACAATGCTCCAGGACCAGTTTCATCACAATACTCCATCCCCCTTGTCATCACGGTGCACAATGAAACCTCTCATTACAATGCTCCGTGACACTTGTCATCACAATGCTCCATGGCCCTTGTCATCACAATGCTCCAGAATTCTTGTCATCACCATGTTCCATGACCATGTCATCACAATTCTCCATGGCCCTTCGCATCACAATGCTCCAGAATTCTTTTCATCACAATGTTCCATGACCGTGTCATCACAATGCTCCATGGCCCTTTTCATCACAATGCTCCAGATTGCTTGTCATCACAAAGTTCCATGACCGTGTCATCACAATGAACCATGGCCTTTGTCATCACCATGCTCCAGAATTCTTGTCATCACAATGTTCCATGACCATGTCATCACAATGCTCCATGGCCCTTGTCATCACAATTCTCCAGAATTCTTGTCATCACAATGTTCCATGACCGTGTCATCACAATGCTCCATGGCCCTTGTCATCACAATTCTCCAGAATTCTTGTCATCACCATGTTCCATGACCATGTCATCACAATGCTCCTTGGCCCTTTTCATCACAATGCTCCAGAATTCTTGTCATCACAATGTTCCATGACCGTGTCATCACAATGCTCCATGGCCCTTGTCATCACAATGCTCCAGAATTCTTGTCATCACAATGTTCCATGACCGTGTCATCACAATGCTCCATGGCCCTTGTAATCACAATGCTCCAGAATTCTTGTCATCACAATGTTCCATGACCGTGTCATCACAATGCTCCATAATTCTTGTCATCACAATGTTCCATGACCGTGTCATCACAATGCTCCATAATTCTTGTCATCACAATGTTCCATGACCGTGTCACCACAATGCTCCATGGCCCTTGTCATCACAATGCTCCAGAATTCTTGTCATCACAAAGTTCCATGACCGTGTCATCACAATGCACCATGGCCCTTGTCATCACAATGCTCCAGAATTCTTGTCATCACAATGTTCCATGACCGTGTCATCACAATGCTCCATGGCCCTTGTCATCACAATGCTCCAGAATTCTTGTCATCACAATGTTCCATGACCGTGTCATCACAATGCTCCATGGCCCTTGTCATCACAATGCTCCAGAATTCTTGTCATCAAAATGTTCCATGACCGTGTCATCACAATGCTCCATGGCCCTTGTCATCACAATGCTCCAGATTGCTTGTCATCACAATGTTCCATGACCGTGTCTTCACAATGCACCATGGCCCTTGTCATCACAATGCTCCATAATTCTTGTCATCACAATGTTCCATGACTGTGTCATTAAAATGCTCCAGAACTCTTGTCAACACAATGTTCCATGACCATGTCATCACAATGCTCCATGGCCCTTGTCATCACAATTCTCCAGAATTCTTGTCATCACAATGTTCCATGACCGTGTCATCACAATGCTCCATGGCCCTTGTCATCACAATGCTCCAGAATTCTTGTCATCACAATGTTCCATGACCGTGTCATCACAATGCTCCATGGCCCTTGTCATCACAATGCTCCAGAATTCTTGTCATCACAATGTTCCATGACCGTGTCATCACAATGCTCCATGGCCCTTGTCATCACAATGCTCCAGAATTCTTGTCATCACAATGTTCCATGACCGTGTCATCACAATGCTCCATAATTCTTGTCATCACAATGTTCCATGACCGTGTCATCACAATGCTCCATGGCCCTTGTCATCACAATGCTCCAGAATTCTTGTCATCACAATGTTCCATGACCGTGTCATCACAATGCTCCATGGCCCTTGTCATCACAATTCTCCAGAATTCTTGTCATCACAATGTTCCATGACCGTGTCATCACAATGCTCCATGGCCCTTGTCATCACAATGCTCCAGAATTCTTGTCATCACAATGTTCCATGACCGTGTCATCACAATGCCCCATAATTCTTGTCATCACAATGTTCCATGACCGTGTCATCACAATGCTCCATGGCCCTTGTCATCACAATGCTCCAGAATTCTTGTCATCACAATGTTCCATGACCGTGTCATCACAATGCTCCATGGCCCTTGTCATCACAATGCTCCAGAATTCTTGTCATCACAATGTTCCATGACCGTGTCATCACAATGCTCCATGGCCCTTGTCATCACAATGCTCCAGATTGCTTGTCATCACAATGTTCCATGACCGTGTCTTCACAATGCACCATGGCCCTTGTCATCACAATGCTCCATAATTCTTGTCATCACAATGTTCCATGACCGTGTCATTAAAATGCTCCAGAACTCTTGTCATCACAATGTTCCATGACCATGTCATCACAATGCTCCATGGCCCTTGTCTTCACAATTCTCCGGAATTCTTGTCATCACAATGTTCCATCACCGTGTCATCACAATGCTCCATGGCCCTTGTCATCACAATGCTCCAGAATTCTTGTCATCACAATGTTCCATGACCGTGTCATCACAATGCTCCATGGCCCTTGTCATCACAATGCTCCAGAATTCTTGTCATCACAATGTTCCATGACCGTGTCATCACAATGCTCCATGGCCCTTGTAATCACAATGCTCCAGAATTCTTGTCATCACAATGTTCCATGACCGTGTCATCACAATGCTCCATAATTCTTGTCATCACAATGTTCCATGACCGTGTCATCACAATGCTCCATAATTCTTGTCATCACAATGTTCCATGACCGTGTCACCACAATGCTCCATGGCCCTTGTCATCAAAATGCTCCAGAATTCTTGTCATCACAAAGTTCCATGACCGTGTCATCACAATGCACCATGGCCCTTGTCATCACAATGCTCCAGAATTCTTGTCATCACAATGTTCCATGACCGTGTCATCACAATGCTCCATGGCCCTTGTCATCACAATGCTCCAGAATTCTTGTCATCACAATGTTCCATGACCGTGTCATCACAATGCTCCATAATTCTTGTCATCACAATGTTCCATGACCGTGTCATCACAATGCTCCATAATTCTTGTCATCACAATGTTCCATGACCGTGTCACCACAATGCTCCATGGCCCTTGTCATCACAATGCTCCAGAATTCTTGTCATCACAATGTTCCATGACCGTGTCATCACAATGCTCCATGGCCCTTGTCATCACAATTCTCCAGAATTCTTGTCATCACAATGTTCCATGACCGTGTCATCACAATGCTCCATGGCCCTTGTCATCACAATGCTCCAGAATTCTTGTCATCACAATGTTCCATGACCGTGTCATCACAATGCTCCATGGCCCTTTTCATCAAAATGCTCCAGAATTCTTGTCATCACAATGTTCCATGACCGTGTCACCACAATGCTCCACAATTCTTGTCATCACAATGTTCCATGACCGTGTCATCACAATGCTACTTGACACTGGTCATCACAGTTCTCCATGACCTTTGCCATCACAATGCTCTATATAGTTTTTCATGACAATTCTAAATGACCACTTTAATCAATTTGCTTGCTGACCATTTTCATCACATTTCTCTATTGTCATTACAATTCCCCATGACCCCTTTCTTCACAATGCTCCATGATGCCTGTCATCACAATGCTCAATGGCTTTTGTTATCACAATGCTCCAGGACCAGTTTCATCACAATACTCCATCCCCCTTGTCATCACGGTGCACAATGAAACCTCTCATTACAATGCTCCGTGACACTTGTCATCACAATGCTCCATGGCCCTTGTCATCACAATGCTCCTGAATTCTTGTCATCACCATGTTCCATGACCATGTCATCACAATTCTCCATGGCCCTTCGCATCACAATGCTCCAGAATTCTTTTCATCACAATGTTCCATGACCGTGTCATCACAATGCTCCATGGCCCTTTTCATCACAATGCTCCAGATTGCTTGTCATCACAAAGTTCCATGACCGTGTCATCACAATGAACCATGGCCTTTGTCATCACCATGCTCCAGAATTCTTGTCATCGCAATGTTCCATGACCATGTCATCACAATGCTCCATGGCCCTTGTCATCACAATTCTCCAGAATTCTTGTCATCACAATGTTCCATGACCGTGTCATCACAATGCTCCATGGCCCTTGTCATCACAATTCTCCAGAATTCTTGTCATCACCATGTTCCATGACCATGTCATCACAATGCTCCTTGGCCCTTTTCATCACAATGCTCCAGAATTCTTGTCATCACAATGTTCCATGACCGTGTCATCACAATGCTCCATGGCCCTTGTCATCACAATGCTCCAGAATTCTTGTCATCACAATGTTCCATGACCGTGTCATCACAATGCTCCATGGCCCTTGTAATCACAATGCTCCAGAATTCTTGTCATCACAATGTTCCATGACCGTGTCATCACAATGCTCCATAATTCTTGTCATCACAATGTTCCATGACCGTGTCATCACAATGCTCCATAATTCTTGTCATCACAATGTTCCATGACCGTGTCACCACAATGCTCCATGGCCCTTGTCATCACAATGCTCCAGAATTCTTGTCATCACAAAGTTCCATGACCGTGTCATCACAATGCACCATGGCCCTTGTCATCACAATGCTCCAGAATTCTTGTCATCACAATGATCCATGACCGTGTCATCACAATGCTCCATGGCCCTTGTCATCACAATGCTCCAGAATTCTTGTCATCACAATGTTCCATGACCGTGTCATCACAATGCTCCATGGCCCTTGTCATCACAATGCTCCAGAATTCTTGTCATCAAAATGTTCCATGACCGTGTCATCACAATGCTCCATGGCCCTTGTCATCACAATGCTCCAGATTGCTTGTCATCACAATGATCCATGACCGTGTCTTCACAATGCACCATGGCCCTTGTCATCACAATGCTCCATAATTCTTGTCATCACAATGTTCCATGACTGTGTCATTAAAATGCTCCAGAACTCTTGTCAACACAATGTTCCATGACCATGTCATCACAATGCTCCATGGCCCTTGTCATCACAATTCTCCAGAATTCTTGTCATCACAATGTTCCATGACCGTGTCATCACAATGCTCCATGGCCCTTGTCATCACAATGCTCCAGAATTCTTGTCATCACAATGTTCCATGACCATGTCATCACAATGCTCCATGGCACTTGTCATCACAATGCTCCAGAATTCTTGTCATCACAATGTTCCATGACCGTGTCATCACAATGCTCCATGGCCCTTGTCATCACAATGCTCCAGAATTCTTGTCATCACAATGTTCCATGACCGTGTCATCACAATGCTCCATAATTCTTGTCATCACAATGTTCCATGACCGTGTCATCACAATGCTCCATGGCCCTTGTCATCACAATGCTCCAGAATTCTTGTCATCACAATGTTCCATGACCGTGTCATCACAATGCTCCATGGCCCTTGTCATCACAATTCTCCAGAATTCTTGTCATCACAATGTTCCATGACCGTGTCATCACAATGCTCCATGGCCCTTGTCATCACAATGCTCCAGAATTCTTGTCATCACAATGTTCCATGACCGTGTCATCACAATGCCCCATAATTCTTGTCATCAAAATGTTCCATGACCGTGTCATCACAATGCTCCAGAATTCTTGTCATCACAATATTCCATGACCGTGTCATCACAATGCTGCATGGCCCTTGTCATCACAATGCTCCAGCATTCTTGTCATCACAATGTTCCATGACAGTGTCATCACAATGCTCCATGGCCCTTGTCATCACAATTCTCCAGAATTCTTGTCATCACAATGTTCCATGACCGTGTCATCACAAAGCTCCATGGCCCTTGTCATCACAATGCTCCAGAATTCTTGTCATCACAATGTTCCATGACCGTGTCATCACAATGCTCCATGGCCCTTGTCATCACAATGCTCCAGAATTCTTGTCATCACAATGTTCCATGACCGTGTCATGACAATGCTCCATGGCCCTTGTCATCACAATGCTCCAGAATTCTTGTCATCACAATGTTCCATGACCGTGTCATCACAATGCTCCATAATTCTTGTCATCACAATGTTCCATGACCGTGTCATCACAATGCTCCATAATTCTTGTCATCACAATGTTCCATGACCGTGTCACCACAATGCTCCATGGCCCTTTCATCACAATGCTCCATAATTCTTGTCATCACAATGTTCCATGACCGTGTCACCACAATGCTCCATGGCCCTTGTCATCACAATGCTCCAGATTCTTGTCATCACAATGTTCCATGACCGTGTCATCACAATGCTCCATGGCCCTTGTCATCACAATTCTCCAGAATTCTTGTCATCACAATGTTCCATGACCGTGTCATCACAATGCTCCATGGCCCTTGTCATCACAATGCTCCAGAATTCTTGTCATCACAATGTTCCATGACCGTGTCATCACAATGCTCCATGGCCCTTGTCATCACAATGCTCCAGAATTCTTGTCATCACAATGTTCCATGACCGTGTCATCACAATGCCCCATAATTCTTGTCATCAAAATGTTCCATGACCGTGTCATCACAATGCTCCAGAATTCTTGTCATCACAATGTTCCATGACCGTGTCATCACAATGCTGCATGGCCCTTGTCATCACAATGCTCCAGCATTCTTGTCATCACAATGTTCCATGACAGTGTCATCACAATGCTCCATGGCCCTTGTCATCACAATTCTCCAGAATTCTTGTCATCACAATGTTCCATGACCGTGTCATCACAATGCTCCATGGCCCTTGTCATCACAATGCTCCAGAATTCTTTTCATCACAATGTTCCATGACCGTGTCATCACAATGCTCCATGGCCCTTGTCATCACAATGCTCCAGAATTCTTGTCATCACAATGTTCCATGACCGTGTCATGACAATGCTCCATGGCCCTTGTCATCACAATGCTCCAGAATTCTTGTCATCACAATGTTCCATGGCCCTTGTCATCACAATGCTCCATAATTCTTGTCATCACAATGTTCCATGACCGTGTCATCACAATGCTCCATAATTCTTGTCATCACAATGTTCCATGACCGTGTCACCACAATGCTCCATGGCCCTTTCATCACAATGCTCCATAATTCTTGTCATCACAATGTTCCATGACCGTGTCACCACAATGCTCCATGGCCCTTGTCATCACAATGCTCCAGATTCTTGTCATCACAATGTTCCATGACCGTGTCATCACAATGCTCCATGGCCCTTGTCATCACAATTCTCCAGAATTCTTGTCATCACAATGTTCCATGACCGTGTCATCACAATGCTCCATGGCCCTTGTCATCACAATGCTCCAGAATTCTTGTCATCACAATGTTCCATGACCGTGTCATCACAATGCTCCATGGCCCTTGTCATCAAAATGCTCCAGAATTCTTGTCATCACAATGTTCCATGACCGTGTCATCACAATGCTCCATGGCCCTTGTCATCACAATGCTCCAGATTTCTTGTCATCACAATGTTCCATGACCGTGTCATCACAATGCTCCATAATTCTTGTCATCACAATGTTCCATGACCGTGTCATCACAATGCTCCATAATTCTTGTCATCACAATGTTCCATGACCGTGTCACCACAATGCTCCATGGCCCTTGTCATCACAATGCTCCAGAATTCTTGTCCTCACAATGTTCCATGACCGTGTCATCACAATGCTCCATGGCCCTTGTCATCACAATTCTCCAGAATTCTTGTCATCACAATGTTCCATGACCGTGTCATCACAATGCTCCATGGCCCTTGTCATCACAATGCTCCAGAATTCTTGTCATCACAATGTTCCATGACCGTGTCATCACAATGCCCCATAATTCTTGTCATCAAAATGTTCCATGACCGTGTCATCACAATGCTCCAGAATTCTTGTCATCACAATGTTCCATGACCGTGTCATCACAATGCTGCATGGCCCTTGTCATCACAATGCTCCAGCATTCTTGTCATCACAATATTCCATGACAGTGTCATCACAATGCTCCATGGCCCTTGTCATCACAATTCTCCAGAATTCTTGTCATCACAATGTTCCATGACCGTGTCATCACAATGCTCCATGGCCCTTGTCATCACAATGCTCCAGAATTCTTGTCATCACAATGTTCCATGACCGTGTCATCACAATGCTCCATGGCCCTTGTCATCACAATGCTCCAGAATTCTTGTCATCACAATGTTCCATGACCGTGTCATCACAATGCTCCATGGCCCTTGTCATCACAATGCTCCAGAATTCTTGTCATCACAATGTTCCATGACCGTGTCATCACAATGCTCCATAATTCTTGTCATCACAATGTTCCCTGACCGTGTCATCACAATGCTCCATAATTCTTGTCATCACAATGTTCCATGACCGTGTCACCACAATGCTCCATGGCCCTTGTCATCACAATGCTCCAGAATTCTTGTCATCACAATGTTCCATGACGGTGTCATCACAATGCTCCATGGCCCTTGTCATCACAATGCTCCAGAATTCTTGTCATCACAATGTTCCATGACCGTGTCATCACAATGCTCCATGGCCCTTGTCATCACAATGCTCCAGAATTCTTGTCATCACAATGTTCCATGACCGTATCATCACAATGCCCCATAATTCTTGTCATCAAAATGTTCCATGACCGTGTCATCACAATGCTCCAGAATTCTTGTCATCACAATGTTCCATGACCATGTCATCACAATGCTGCATGGCCCTTGTCATCACAATGCTCCAGCATTCTTGTCATCACAATGTTCCATGACAGTGTCATCACAATGCTCCATGGCCCTTGTCATCACAATGCTCCAGAATTCTTGTCATCACAATGTTCCATGACCGTGTCATCACAATGCTCCATGGCCCTTGTCATCACAATGCTCCAGAATTCTTGTCATCACAATGTTCCATGACCGTGTCATCACAATGCTCCATGGCCCTTGTCATCACAATGCTCCAGAATTCTTGTCATCACAATGTTCCATGACCGTGTCATCACAATGCTCCATAATTCTTGTCATCACAATGTTCCATGACCGTGTCATCACAATGCTCCATAATTCTTGTCATCACAATGTTCCATGACCATGTCACCACAATGCTCCATGGCCCTTGTCATCACAATGCTCCAGAATTCTTGTCATCACAATGTTCCATGACCGTGTCATCACAATGCTCCATGGCCCTTGTCATCACAATTCTCCAGAATTCTTGTCATCACAATGTTCCATGACCGTGTCATCACAATGCTCCATGGCCCTTGTCATCACAATTCTCCAGAATTCTTGTCATCACAATGTTCCATGACCGTGTCATCACAATGCTCCATGGCCCTTGTCATCACAATGCTCCAGAATTCTTGTCATCACAATGTTCCATGACCGTGTCATCACAATGCTCCATGGCCCTTGTCATCACAATGCTCCAGAATTCTTGTCATCACAATGTTCCATGACCGTGTCATCACAATGCTCCATGGCCCTTGTCATCACAATGCTCCAGAATTCTTGTCATCACAATGTTCCATGACCGTGTCATCACAATGCTCCATAATTCTTGTCATCACAATGTTCCCTGACCGTGTCATCACAATGCTCCATAATTCTTGTCATCACAATGTTCCATGACCGTGTCACCACAATGCTCCATGGCCCTTGTCATCACAATGCTCCAGAATTCTTGTCATCACAATGTTCCATGACGGTGTCATCACAATGCTCCATGGCCCTTGTCATCACAATGCTCCAGAATTCTTGTCATCACAATGTTCCATGACCGTGTCATCACAATGCTCCATGGCCCTTGTCATCACAATGCTCCAGAATTCTTGTCATCACAATGTTCCATGACCGTATCATCACAATGCCCCATAATTCTTGTCATCAAAATGTTCCATGACCGTGTCATCACAATGCTCCAGAATTCTTGTCATCACAATGTTCCATGACCATGTCATCACAATGCTGCATGGCCCTTGTCATCACAATGCTCCAGCATTCTTGTCATCACAATGTTCCATGACAGTGTCATCACAATGCTCCATGGCCCTTGTCATCACAATGCTCCAGAATTCTTGTCATCACAATGTTCCATGACCGTGTCATCACAATGCTCCATGGCCCTTGTCATCAGAATGCTCCAGAATTCTTGTCATCACAATGTTCCATGACCGTGTCATCACAATGCTCCATAATTCTTGTCATCACAATGTTCCATGACCGTGTCATCACAATGCTCCATAATTCTTGTCATCACAATGTTCCATGACCGTGTCACCACAATGCTCCATGGCCCTTGTCATCACAATGCTCCAGAATTCTTGTCATCACAATGTTCCATGACCGTGTCATCACAATGCTCCATGGCCCTTGTCATCACAATTCTCCAGAATTCTTGTCATCACAATGTTCCATGACCGTGTCATCACAATGCTCCATGGCCCTTGTCATCACAATGCTCCAGAATTCTTGTCATCACAATGTTCCATGACCGTGTCATCACAATGCCCCATAATTCTTGTCATCAAAATGTTCCATGACCGTGTCATCACAATGCTCCAGAATTCTTGTCATCACAATGTTCCATGACCGTGTCATCACAATGCTGCATGGCCCTTGTAATCACAATGCTCCAGAATTCTTGTCATCACAATGTTCCATGACCGTGTAATCACAATGCTCCACAATTCTTCTCATCACAATGTTCCATGACCGTGTCATCACAATGCTCCATGGCCCTTGTCATCACAATGCTCCAGATTGCTTTTCATCACAAAGTTCCATAACCGTGTCATCACAATGCACCATGGCCTTTGTCATCACCATGCTCCAGAATTCTTGTCATCACAATGTTCCATGACCGTGTCATCACAATGCTCCATGGCCCTTGTCATCACAATGCTCCAGATTGCTTGTCATCACAATGTTCCATGACCGTGTCTTCACAATGCACCATGGCCCTTGTCATCACAATGCTCCATAATTCTTGTCATCACAATGTTCGATGACCGTGTCATTAAAATGCTCCAGAATTCTTGTCATCACAATGTTCCATGACCATGTCATCACAATGCTCCATGGCCCTTGTCATCACAATTCTCCAGAATTCTTGTCATCACAATGTTCCATGACCGTGTCATCACAATGCTCCATGGCCCTTGTCATCACAATGCTCCAGAATTCTTGTCATAACAATGTTCCATGACCGTGTCATCACAATGCTCCATGGCCCTTGTCATCACAATGCTCCAGAATTCTTGTCATCACAATGTTCCATGACCGTGTCATCACAATGCTCCATGGCCCTTGTCATCACAATGCTCCAGAATTCTTGTCATCACAATGTTCCATGACCGTGTCATCACAATTCTCCATAATTCTTGTCATCACAATGTTCCATGACCGTGTCATCACAATGCTCCATAATTCTTGTCATCACAATGTTCTATGACCGTGTCATCACAATGCTCCATGGCCCTTGTCATCACAATGCTCCAGAATTCTTGTCATCACAATGTTCCATGACCGTGTCATCACAATGCTCCAGAATTCTTGTCATCACAATGTTCCCTGACCGTTTCATCACAATGCTCCATAATTCTTGTCATCACAATGTTCCATGACCGTGTCACCACAATGCTCCACAATTCTTGTCATCACAATGTTCCATGACCGTGTCATCACAATGCTACATGACACTGGTCATCACAGTTCTCCATGACCTTTGCCAACACAATGCTCTATATAGTTTTTCATGACAATTCTAAATTACCACTTTAATCAATTTGCTTGCTGACCATTTTCATCACATTTCTCTATTGTCATTACAATTCCCCATGACCCCTTTCTTCACAATGCTCCATGATGCCTGTCATCACAATGCTCAATGGCTTTTTTTATCACAATGCTCCAGGACCAGTTTCATCACAATACTCCATCCCCCTTGTCATCATGGTGCACAATGAAACCTCTCATTACAATGCTCCGTGACACTTGTCATCACAATGCTCCATGTCCCTTGTCATCACAATGCTACAGAATTCTTGTCATCACCATGTTCCATGACCATGTCATCACAAATCTCCATGGCCCTTCGCATCACAATGCTCCAGAATTCTTGTCATCACAATGTTCCATGACCGTGTCATCACAATGCTGCATGGCCCTTGTCATCACAATGCTCCAGCATTCTTGTCATCACAATGTTCCATGGCAGTGTCATCACAATGCTCCATGGCCCTTGTCATCACAATGCTTTAGATTGCTTGTCATCACAATGTTCCATGACTGTGTCATCACAATGCACCATGGCCCTTGTCATCACAATGCTCCAGAATTCTTGTCATCACAATGTTCCATGACCGTGTCATTAAAATGCTCCAGAATTCTTGTCATCACAATGTTCCATGACCATGTCATCACAATGCTCCATGGCCCTTGTCATCACAATTCTCCAGAATTCTTGTCATCACAATGTTCCATGACCGTGTCATCACAATGCTGCATGGCCCTTGTCATCACAATGCTCCAGCATTCTTGTCATCACAATGTTCCATGACAGTGTCATCACAATGCTCCATGGCCCTGGTCATCACAATGCTTCAGATTGCTTGTCATCACAAAGTTCCATGACTGTGTCATCACAATGCACCATGGCCCTTGTCATCACAATGCTCCAGAATTCTTGTCATCACAATGTTCCATGACCGTGTCATCACAATGCTCCATGGCCCTTTTCATCCCAATGCTCTAGAATTCTTGTCATCACAATGTTCCATGACCGTGTCATCACAATGCTCCATGGCCCTTGTCATCACAATGCTCCAGAATTCTTGTCATCACAAAGTTCCATGACCGTGTCATCACAATGCTCCATGGCCCTTGTCATCACAATGCTCCAGAATTCTTGTCATCACAATGTTCCATGACCGTGTCATCACTATGCTCCATGGCCCTTGTCATCACAATGCTCCAGAATTCTTGTCATCACAATGTTCCATGACCTTGTCATCACAATGCTCCATGGCCCTTGTAATCACAATGCTCCAGAATTCTTGTCATCACAATGTTCCATGACCGTGTCATCACAATGCTCCATAATTCTTGTCATCACAATGTTCCATGACCGTGTCATCACAATGCTCCATAATTCATGTCATCACAATGTTCCATGACCGTGTCACCACAATGCTCCATGGCCATTGTCATCACAATGCTCCAGAATTCTTGTCATCACAATGTTCCATGACCGTGTCATCACAATGCTCCATGGCCCTTGTCATCACAATGCTCCAGAATTCTTGTCATCACAATGTTCCATGACCGTGTCATCACAATGCTCCATGGCCCTTGTCATCACAATGCTCCAGAATTCTTGTCATCACAATGTTCCATGACCGTGTCATCACAATGCTCCATAATTCTTGTCATCACAATGTTCCATGACCGTGTCATCACAATGCTTCATAATTCTTTTCATCACAATGTTCCATGACCGTGTCACCACAATGCTCCACAATTCTTGTCATCACAATGTTCCATGACCGTGTCATCACAATGCTACATGACACTGGTCATCACAGTTCTCCATGACCTTTGCCATCACAATGCTCTATATAGTTTTTCATGACAATTCTAAATGACCACTTTAATCAATTTGCTTGCTGACCATTTTCATCACATTTCTCTATTGTCATTACAATTCCCCATGACCCCTTTCTTCACAATGCTCCATGATGCCTGTCATCACAATGCTCAATGGCTTTTGTTATCACAATGCTCCAGGACCAGTTTCATCACAATACTCCATCCCCCTTGTCATCACGGTGCACAATGAAACCTCTCATTACAATGCTCCGTGACACTTGTCATCACAATGCTCCATGGCCCTTGTCATCACAATGCTCCAGAATTCTTGTCATCACCATGTTCCATGACCATGTCATCACAATTCTCCATGGCCCTTCGCATCACAATGCTCCAGAATTCTTTTCATCACAATGTTCCATGACCGTGTCATCACAATGCTCCATGGCCCTTTTCATCACAATGCTCCAGATTGCTTGTCATCACAAAGTTCCATGACCGTGTCATCACAATGAACCATGGCCTCTGTCATCACCATGCTCCAGAATTCTTGTCATCACAATGTTCCATGACCATGTCATCACAATGCTCCATGGCCCTTGTCATCACAATTCTCCAGAATTCTTGTCATCACAATGTTCCATGACCGTGTCATCACAATGCTCCATGGCCCTTGTCATCACAATGCTTCAGAATTCTTGTCATCACAATGTTCCATGACCGTGTCATCACAATGCTCCATGGCCCTTGTCATCACAATGCTCCAGAATTCTTGTCATCACAATGTTCCATGAAAGTGTCATCACAATGCTCCATGGCCCTTGTAATCACAATGCTCCAGAATTCTTGTCATCACAATGTTCCATGACCGTGTCATCACAATGCTCCATAATTCTTGTCATCACAATGCTCCATGGCCCTTGTAATCACAATGCTCCATAATTCTTGTCATCACAATGTTCCATGACCGTGTCATCACAATGCTCCATAATTCTTGTCATCACAATGTTCCATGACCGTGTCATCACAATGCTCCATAATTCTTGTCATCACAATGTTCCATGACCGTGTCACCACAATGCTCCATGGCCCTTGTCATCACAATGCTCCAGAATTCTTGTCATCACAATGTTCCATGACCGTGTCATCACAATGCTCCATGTCCCTTGTCATCACAATGCTCCAGAATTCTTGTCATCACAATGTTCCATGACCGTGTCATCACAATGCTCCATGGCCCTTGTCATCACAATGCTCCAGAATTCTTGTCATCACAATGTTCCATGACCGTGTCATCACAATGCTCCATAATTCTTGTCATCACAATGTTCCATGACCGTGTCATCACAATGCTTCATAATTCTTTTCATCACAATGTTCCATGACTGTGTCACCACAATGCTCCACAATTCTTGTCATCACAATGTTCCATGACCGTGTCATCACAATGCTACATGACACTGGTCATCACAGTTCTCCATGACCTTTGCCATCACAATGCTCTATATAGTTTTTCATGACAATTCTAAATGACCACTTTAATCAATTTGCTTGCTGACCATTTTCATCACATTTCTCTATTGTCATTACAATTCCCCATGACCCCTTTCTTCACAATGCTCCATGATGCCTGTCATCACAATGCTCAATGGCTTTTGTTATCACAATGCTCCAGGACCAGTTTCATCACAATACTCCATCCCCCTTGTCATCACGGTGCACAATGAAACCTCTCATTACAATGCTCCGTGACACTTGTCATCACAATGCTCCATGGCCCTTGTCATCACAATGCTCCAGAATTCTTGTCATCACCATGTTCCATGACCATGTCATCACAATACTCCATGGCCCTTCGCATCACAATGCTCCAGAATTCTTTTCATCACAATGTTCCATGACCGTGTCATCACAATGCTCCATGGCCCTTTTCATCACAATGCTCCAGATTGCTTGTCATCACAAAGTTCCATGACCGTGTCATCACAATGAACCATGGCCTTTGTCATCACCATGCTCCAGAATTCTTGTCATCAAAATGTTCCATGACCATGTCATCACAATGCTCCATGGCCCTTGTCATCACAATTCTCCAGAATTCTTGTCATCACAATGTTCCATGACCGTGTCATCACAATGCTCCATGGCCCTTGTCATCACAATGCTCCAGAATTCTTGTCATCACAATGTTCCATGACCGTGTCATCACAATGCTCCATGGCCCTTGTCATCACAATGCTCCAGAATTCTTGTCATCACAATGTTCCATGACCGTGTCATCAAAATGCTCCATGGCCCTTGTAATCACAATGCTCCAGAATTCTTGTCATCACAATGTTCCATGACCGTGTCATCACAATGCTCCATAATTCTTGTCATCACAATGTTCCATGACCGTGTCATCACAATGCTCCATAATTCTTGTCATCACAATGTTCCATGACCGTGTCACCACAATGCTCCATGGCCCTTGTCATCACAATGCTCCAGAATTCTTGTCATCACAAAGTTCCATGACCGTGTCATCACAATGCACCATGGCCCTTGTCATCACAATGCTCCAGAATTCTTGTCATCACAATGTTCCATGACCGTGTCATCACAATGCTCCATGGCCCTTGTCATCACAATGCTCCAGAATTCTTGTCATCACAATGTTCCATGACCGTGTCATCACAATGCTCCATGGCCCTTGTCATCACAATGCTCCAGAATTCTTGTCATCACAATGTTCCATGACCGTGTTATCACAATGCTCCATGGCCCTTGTCATCACAATGCTCCAGATTGCTTGTCATCAAAATGTTCCATGACCGTGTCTTCACAATGCACCATGGCCCTTGTCATCACAATGCTCCATAATTCTTGTCATCACAATGTTCCATGACCGTGTCATTAAAATGCTCCAGAACTCTTGTCATCACAATGTTCCATGACCATGTCATCACAATGCTCCATGGCCCTTGTCTTCACAATTCTCCGGAATTCTTGTCATCACAATGTTCCATCACCGTGTCATCACAATGCTCCATGGCCCTTGTCATCACAATGCTCCAGAATTCTTGTCATCACAATATTCCATGACCGTGTCATCACAATGCTCCATGGCCCTTGTCATCACAATGCTCCAGAATTCTTGTCATCACAATGTTCCATGACCGTGTCATCACAATGCTCCATGGCCCTTGTAATCACAATGCTCCAGAATTCTTGTCATCACAATGTTCCATGACCGTGTCATCACAATGCTCCATAATTCTTGTCATCACAATGTTCCATGACCGTGTCATCACAATGCTCCATAATTCTTGTCATCACAATGTTCCATGACCGTGTCACCACAATGCTCCATGGCCCTTGTCATCAAAATGCTCCAGAATTCTTGTCATCACAATGTTCCATGACCGTGTCATCACAATGCTCCATGGCCCTTGTCATCACAATGCTCCAGATTGCTTGTCATCACAATGTTCCATGACCGTGTCTTCACAATGCACCATGGCCCTTGTCATCACAATGCTCCAGAATTCTTGTCATCACAATGTTCCATGACCGTGTCATCACAATGTTCCATAATTCTTGTCATCACAATGTTCCATGACCGTGTCACCACAATGCTCCATGGCCCTTGTCATCACAATGCTCCAGAATTCTTGTCATCACAATGTTCCATGACCGTGTCATCACAATGCTCCATGGCCCTTGTCATCACAATTCTCCAGAATTCTTGTCATCACAATGTTCCATGACCGTGTCATCACAATGCTCCATGGCCCTTGTCATCACAATGCTCCAGAATTCTTGTCATCACAATGTTCCATGACCGTGTCATCACAATGCTCCATGGCCCTTTTCATCAAAATGCTCCAGAATTCTTGTCATCACAATGTTCCATGACCGTGTCACCACAATGCTCCACAATTCTTGTCATCACAATGTTCCATGACCGTGTCATCACAATGCTACATGACACTGGTCATCACAGTTCTCCATGACCTTTGCCATCACAATGCTCTATAGAGTTTTTCATGACAATTCTAAATGACCACTTTAATCAATTTGCTTGCTGACCATTTTCATCACATTTCTCTATTGTCATTACAATTCCCCATGACCCCTTTCTTCACAATGCTCCATGATGCCTGTCATCACAATGCTCAATGGCTTTTGTTATCACAATGCTCCAGGACCAGTTTCATCACAATACTCCATCCCCCTTGTCATCACGGTGCACAATGAAACCTCTCATTACAATGCTCCGTGACACTTGTCATCACAATGCTCCATGGCCCTTGTCATCACAATGCTCCAGAATTCTTGTCATCACCATGTTCCATGACCATGTCATCACAATTCTCCATGGCCCTTCGCATCACAATGCTCCAGAATTCTTTTCATCACAATGTTCCATGACCGTGTCATCACAATGCTCCATGGCCCTTTTCATCACAATGCTCCAGATTGCTTGTCATCACAAAGTTCCATGACCGTGTCATCACAATGAACCATGGCCTTTGTCATCACCATGCTCCAGAATTCTTGTCATCACAATGTTCCATGACCATGTCATCACAATGCTCCATGGCCCTTGTCATCACAATTCTCCAGAATTCTTGTCATCACAATGTTCCATGACCGTGTCATCACAATGCTCCATGGCCCTTGTCATCACAATTCTCCAGAATTCTTGTCATCACCATGTTCCATGACCATGTCATCACAATGCTCCTTGGCCCTTTTCATCACAATGCTCCAGAATTCTTGTCATCACAATGTTCCATGACCGTGTCATCACAATGCTCCATGGCCCTTGTCATCACAATGCTCCAGAATTCTTGTCATCACAATGTTCCATGACCGTGTCATCACAATGCTCCATGGCCCTTGTAATCACAATGCTCCAGAATTCTTGTCATCACAATGTTCCATGACCGTGTCATCACAATGCTACATAATTCTTGTCATCACAATGTTCCATGACCGTGTCATCACAATGCTCCATAATTCTTGTCATCACAATGTTCCATGACCGTGTCACCACAATGCTCCATGGCCCTTGTCATCACAATGCTCCAGAATTCTTGTCATCACAAAGTTCCATGACCGTGTCATCACAATGCACCATGGCCCTTGTCATCACAATGCTCCAGAATTCTTGTCATCACAATGTTCCATGACCGTGTCATCACAATGCTCCATGGCCCTTGTCATCACAATGCTCCAGAATTCTTGTCATCACAATGTTCCATGACCGTGTCATCACAATGCTCCATGGCCCTTGTCATCACAATGCTCCAGAATTCTTGTCATCAAAATGTTCCATGACCGTGTCATCACAATGCTCCATGGCCCTTGTCATCACAATGCTCCAGATTGCTTGTCATCACAATGTTCCATGACCGTGTCTTCACAATGCACCATGGCCCTTGTCATCACAATGCTCCATAATTCTTGTCATCACAATGTTCCATGACTGTGTCATTAAAATGCTCCAGAACTCTTGTCAACACAATGTTCCATGACCATATCATCACAATGCTCCATGGCCCTTGTCATCACAATTCTCCAGAATTCTTGTCATCACAATGTTCCATGACCGTGTCATCACAATGCTCCATGGCCCTTGTCATCACAATGCTCCAGAATTCTTGTCATCACAATGTTCCATGACCGTGTCATCACAATGCTCCATGGCCCTTGCCATCACAATGCTCCAGAATTCTTGTCATCACAATGTTCCATGACCGTGTCATCACAATGCTCCATGGCCCTTGTCATCACAATGCTCCAGAATTCTTGTCATCACAATGTTCCATGACCGTGTCATCACAATGCTCCATAATTCTTGTCATCACAATGTTCCATGACCGTGTCATCACAATGCTCCATAATTCTTGTCATCACAATGTTCCATGACCGTGTCATCACAATGCTCCATGGCCCTTGTCATCACAATGCTCCAGAATTCTTGTCATCACAATGTTCCATGACCGTGTCATCACAATGCTCCATGGCCCTTGTCATCACAATTCTCCAGAATTCTTGTCATCACAATGTTCCATGACCGTGTCATCACAATGCTCCATGGCCCTTGTCATCACAATGCTCCAGAATTCTTGTCATCACAATGTTCCATGACCGTGTCATCACAATGCTCCATGGCCCTTGTCATCACAATGCTCCAGAATTCTTGTCATCACAATGTTCCATGACCGTGTCATGACAATGCTCCATGGCCCTTGTCATCACAATGCTCCAGAATTCTTGTCATCACAATGTTCCATGACCGTGTCATCACAATGCTCCATAATTCTTGTCATCACAATGTTCCATGACAGTGTCATCACAATGCTCCATAATTCTTGTCATCACAATGTTCCATGACCGTGTCACCACAATGCTCCATGGCCCTTTCATCACAATGCTCCATAATTCTTGTCATCACAATGTTCCATGACCGTGTCACCACAATGCTCCATGGCCCTTGTCATCACAATGCTCCAGATTCTTGTCATCACAATGTTCCATGACCGTGTCATCACAATGCTCCATGGCCCTTGTCATCACAATTCTCCAGAATTCTTGTCATCACAATGTTCCATGACCGTGTCATCACAATGCTCCATGGCCCTTGTCATCACAATGCTCCAGAATTCTTGTCATCACAATGTTCCATGACCGTGTCATCACAATGCTCCATGGCCCTTGTCATCAAAATGCTCCAGAATTCTTGTCATCACAATATTCCATGAACGTGTCATCACAATGCTCCATGGCCCTTGTCATCACAATGCTCCAGATTTCTTGTCATGACAATGTTCCATGACCGTGTCATCACAATGCTCCATAATTCTTGTCATCACAATGTTCCATGACCGTGTCATCACAATGCTCCATAATTCTTGTCATCACAATGTTCCATGACCGTGTCACCACAATGCTCCATGGCCCTTGTCATCACAATGCTCCAGAATTCTTGTCATCACAATGTTCCATGACCGTGTCATCACAATGCTCCATGGCCCTTGTCATCACAATTCTCCAGAATTCTTGTCATCACAATGTTCCATGACCGTGTCATCACAATGCTCCATGGCCCTTGTCATCACAATGCTCCAGAATTCTTGTCATCACAATGTTCCATGACCGTGTCATCACAATGCTCCATGGCACTTGTCATCAAAATGCTCCAGAATTCTTGTCATCACAATATTCCATGACCGTGTCATCACAATGCTCCATGGCCCTTGTCATCACAATGCTCCAGATTTCTTGTCATCACAATGTTCCATGACCGTGTCATCACAATGCTCCATAATTCTTGTCATCACAATGTTCCATGACCGTGTCATCACAATGCTCCATAATTCTTGTCATCACAATGTTCCATGACCGTGTCACCACAATGCTCCATGGCCCTTGTCATCACAATGCTCCAGAATTCTTGTCATCACAATGTTCCATGACCGTGTCATCACAATGCTCCATGGCCCTTGTTATCACAATGCTCCAGAATTCTTGTCATCACAATGTTCCATGACCGTGTCATCACAATGCTCCATAATTCTTGTCATCACAATGTTCCCTGACCGTGTCATCACAATGCTCCATAATTCTTGTCATCACAATGTTCCATGACCGTGTCACCACAATGCTCCATGGCGCTTGTCATCACAATGCTCCAGAATTCTTGTCATCACAATGTTCCATGACGGTGTCATCACAATGCTCCATGGCCCTTGTCATCACAATGCTCCAGAATTCTTGTCATCACAATGTTCCATGACCGTGTCATCACAATGCTCCATGGCCCTTGTCATCACAATGCTCCAGAATTCTTGTCATCACAATGTTCCATGACCGTGTCATCACAATGCTCCATGGCCCTTGTCATCACAATGCTCCAGAATTCTTGTCATCACAATGTTCCATGACCGTGTCATCACAATGCTCCATGGCCCTTGTCATCACAATGCTCCAGAATTCTTGTCATCACAATGTTCCATGACCGTGTCATCACAATGCTCCATAATTCTTGTCATCACAATGTTCCATGACCGTGTCATCACAATGCTCCATAATTCTTGTCATCACAATGTTCCATGACCGTGTCACCACAATGCTCCATGGCCCTTGTCATCACAATGCTCCAGAATTCTTGTCATCACAATGTTCCATGACCGTGTCATCACAATGCTCAATGGCCCTTGTCATCACAATTCTCCAGAATTCTTGTCATCACAATGTTCCATGACCGTGTCATCACAATGCTCCATGGCCCTTGTCATCACAATGCTCCAGAATTCTTGTCATCACAATGTTCCATGACCGTGTCATCACAATGCTCCATGGCCCTTGTGATCAAAATGCTCCAGAATTCTTGTCATCACAATGCTCCATGACCGTGTCATCACAATGCTCCATGGCCCTTGTCATCACAATGCTCCAGATTTCTTTTCATCACAATGTTCCATGACCGTGTCATCACAATGCTCCATAATTCTTGTCATCACAATGTTCCATGACCGTGTCATCACAATGCTCCATAATTCTTGTCATCACAATGTTCCATGACCGTGTCACCACAATGCTCCATGGCCCTTGCCATCACAATGCTCCAGAATTCTTGTCATCACAATGTTCCATGACCGTGTCATCACAATGCTCCATGGCCCTTGTCATCACAATGCTCCAGAATTCTTGTCATCACAATGTTCCATGACCGTGTCATCACAATGCTCCATAATTCTTGTCATCACAATGTTCCATGACCGTGTCACCACAATGCTCCATGGCCCTTGTCATCACAATGCTCCAGAATTCTTGTCATCACAATGTTCCATGACCGTGTCATCACAATGCTCAATGGCCCTTGTCATCACAATTCTCCAGAATTCTTGTCATCACAATGTTCCATGACCGTGTCATCACAATGCTCCATGGCCCTTGTCATCACAATGCTCCAGAATTCTTGTCATCACAATGATCCATGACCGTGTCATCACAATGCTCCATGGCCCTTGTGATCAAAATGCTCCAGAATTCTTGTCATCACAATGCTCCATGACCGTGTCATCACAATGCTCCATGGCCCTTGTCATCACAATGCTCCAGATTTCTTTTCATCACAATGTTCCATGACCGTGTCATCACAATGCTCCATAATTCTTGTCATCACAATGTTCCATGACCGTGTCATCACAATGCTCCATAATTCTTGTCATCACAATGTTCCATGACCGTGTCACCACAATGCTCCATGGCCCTTGCCATCACAATGCTCCAGAATTCTTGTCATCACAATGTTCCATGACCGTGTCATCACAATGCTCCATGGCCCTTGTCATCACAATGCTCCAGAATTCTTGTCATCACAATGTTCCATGACCGTGTCATCACAATGCTCCATAATTCTTGTCATCACAATGTTCCATGACCGTGTCATCACAATGCTCCATAATTCTTCTCATCACAATGTTCCATGACCGTGTCATCACAATGCTCCATGGCCCTTGTCATCACAATGCTCCAGAATTCTTGTCATCACAATGTTCCATGACCGTGTCATCACAATGCTCCATGGCCCTTGTCATCACAATTCTCCAGAATTCTTGTCATCACAATGTTCCATGACCGTGTCATCACAATGCTCCATGGCCCTTGTCATCACAATGCTCCAGAATTCTTGTCATCACAATGTTCCATGATCGTGTCATCACAATGCCCCATAATTCTTTTCATCAAAATGTTCCATGACCGTGTCATCACAATGCTCCAGAATTCTTGTCATCACAATGTTCCATGACCGTGTCATCACAATGCTGCATGGCCCTTGTCATCACAATGCTCCAGCATTCTTGTCATCACAATGTTCCATGACAGTGTCATCACAATGCTCCATGGCCCTTGTCATCACAATTCTCCAGAATTCTTGTCATCACAATGTTCCATGACCGTGTCATCACAATGCTCCATGGCCCTTGTCATCACAATGCTCCAGAATTCTTGTCATCACAATGTTCCATGACCGTGTCATCACAATGCTCCATGGCCCTTGTCATCACAATGCTCCAGAATTCTTGTCATCACAATGTTCCATGACCGTGTCATGACAATGCTCCATGGCCCTTGTCATCACAATGCTCCAGAATTCTTGTCATCACAATGTTCCATGACCGTGTCATCACAATGCTCCATAATTCTTGTCATCACAATGTTCCATGACCGTGTCATCACAATGCTCCATAATTCTTGTCATCACAATGTTCCATGACCGTGTCACCACAATGCTCCATGGCCCTTTCATCACAATGCTCCATAATTCTTGTCATCACAATGTTCCATGACCGTGTCACCACAATGCTCCATGGCCCTTGTCATCACAATGCTCCAGATTCTTGTCATCACAATGTTCCATGACCGTGTCATCACAATGCTCCATGGCCCTTGTCATCACAATTCTCCAGAATTCTTGTCATCACAATGTTCCATGACCGTGTCATCACAATGCTCCATGGCCCTTGTCATCACAATGCTCCAGAATTCTTGTCATCACAATGTTCCATGACCGTGTCATCACAATGCCCCATAATTCTTGTCATCAAAATGTTCCATGACCGTGTCATCACAATGCTCCAGAATTCTTGTCATCACAATGTTCCATGACCGTGTCATCACAATGCTGCATGGCCCTTGTCATCACAATGCTCCAGCATTCTTGTCATCACAATGTTCCATGACAGTGTCATCACAATGCTCCATGGCCCTTGTCATCACAATTCTCCAGAATTCTTGTCATCACAATGTTCCATGACCGTGTCATCACAATGCTCCATGGCCCTTGTCATCACAATGCTCCAGAATTCTTGTCATCACAATGTTCCATGACCGTGTCATCACAATGCTCCATGGCCCTTGTCATCACAATGCTCCAGAATTCTTGTCATCACAATGTTCCATGACCGTGTCATCACAATGCTCCATGGCCCTTGTTATCACAATGCTCCAGAATTCTTGTCATCACAATGTTCCATGACCGTGTCATCACAATGCTCCATAATTCTTGTCATCACAATGTTCCCTGACCGTGTCATCACAATGCTCCATAATTCTTGTCATCACAATGTTCCATGACCGTGTCACCACAATGCTCCATGGCGCTTGTCATCACAATGCTCCAGAATTCTTGTCATCACAATGTTCCATGACGGTGTCATCACAATGCTCCATGGCCCTTGTCATCACAATGCTCCAGAATTCTTGTCATCACAATGTTCCATGACCGTGTCATCACAATGCTCCATGGCCCTTGTCATCACAATGCTCCAGAATTCTTGTCATCACAATGTTCCATGACCGTGTCATCACAATGCTCCATGGCCCTTGGCATCACAATGCTCCAGAATTCTTGTCATCACAATGTTCCATGACCGTGTCATCACAATGCTCCATGGCCCTTGTCATCACAATGCTCCAGAATTCTTGTCATCACAATGTTCCATGACCGTGTCATCACAATGCTCCATAATTCTTGTCATCACAATGTTCCATGACCGTGTCATCACAATGCTCCATAATTCTTGTCATCACAATGTTCCATGACCGTGTCACCACAATGCTCCATGGCCCTTGTCATCACAATGCTCCAGAATTCTTGTCATCACAATGTTCCATGACCGTGTCATCACAATGCTCAATGGCCCTTGTCATCACAATTCTCCAGAATTCTTGTCATCACAATGTTCCATGACCGTGTCATCACAATGCTCCATGGCCCTTGTCATCACAATGCTCCAGAATTCTTGTCATCACAATGTTCCATGACCGTGTCATCACAATGCTCCATGGCACTTGTGATCAAAATGCTCCAGAATTCTTGTCATCACAATGCTCCATGACCGTGTCATCACAATGCTCCATGGCCCTTGTCATCACAATGCTCCAGATTTCTTTTCATCACAATGTTCCATGACCGTGTCATCACAATGCTCCATAATTCTTGTCATCACAATGTTCCATGACCGTGTCATCACAATGCTCCATAATTCTTGTCATCACAATGTTCCATGACCGTGTCACCACAATGCTCCATGGCCCTTGTCATCACAATGCTCCAGAATTCTTGTCATCACAATGTTCCATGACCGTGTCATCACAATGCTCCATGGCCCTTGTCATCACAATTCTCCAGAATTCTTGTCATCACAATGTTCCATGACCGTGTCATCACAATGCTCCATGGCCCTTGTCATCACAATGCTCCAGAATTCTTGTCATCACAATGTTCCATGACGGTGTCATCACAATGCCCCATAATTCTTGTCATCAAAATGTTCCATGACCGTGTCATCACAATGCTCCAGAATTCTTGTCATCACAATGTTCCATGACCGTGTCATCACAATGCTGCATGGCCCTTGTAATCACAATGCTCCAGAATTCTTGTCATCACAATGTTCCATGACCGTGTAATCACAATGCTCCACAATTCTTCTCATCACAATGTTCCATGACCGTGTCATCACAATGCTCCATGGCCCTTGTCATCACAATGCTCCAGAATTCTTGTCATCACAATGTTCCATGACCATGTCATCACAATGCTCCATAATTCTTGTCATCACAATGTTCCATGACCGTGTCATTAAAATGCTCCAGAACTCTTGTCATCACAATGTTCCATGACCATGTCATCACAATGCTCCATGGCCCTTGTCTTCACAATTCTCCGGAATTCTTGTCATCACAATGTTCCATCACCGTGTCATCACAATGCTCCATGGCCCTTGTCATCACAATGCTCCAGAATTCTTGTCATCACAATGTTCCATGACCGTGTCATCACAATGCTCCATGGCCCTTGTCATCACAATGCTCCAGAATTCTTGTCATCACAATGTTCCATGACCGTGTCATCACAATGCTCCATGGCCCTTGTAATCACAATGCTCCAGAATTCTTGTCATCACAATGTTCCATGACCGTGTCATCACAATGCTCCATAATTCTTGTCATCACAATGTTCCATGACCGTGTCATCACAATGCTCCATAATTCTTGTCATCACAATGTTCCATGACCGTGTCACCACAATGCTCCATGGCCCTTGTCATCAAAATGCTCCAGAATTCTTGTCATCACAAAGTTCCATGACCGTGTCATCACAATGCTCCATGGCCCTTGTCATCACAATGCTCCAGAATTCTTGTCATCACAATGTTCCATGACCGTGTCATCACAATGCTCCATGGCCCTTGTCATCACAATGCTCCAGATTGCTTGTCATCACAATGTTCCATGACCGTGTCTTCACAATGCACCATGGCCCTTGTCATCACAATGCTCCAGAATTCTTGTCATCACAATGTTCCATGACCGTGTCATCACAATGCTCCATAATTCTTGTCATCACAATGTTCCATGACCGTGTCACCACAATGCTCCATGGCCCTTGTCATCACAATGCTCCAGAATTCTTGTCATCACAATGTTCCATGACCGTGTCATCACAATGCTCCATGGCCCTTGTCATCACAATTCTCCAGAATTCTTGTCATCACAATGTTCCATGACCGTGTCATCACAATGCTCCATGGCCCTTGTCATCACAATGCTCCAGAATTCTTGTCATCACAATGTTCCATGACCGTGTCATCACAATGCTCCATGGCCCTTTTCATCAAAATGCTCCAGAATTCTTGTCATCACAATGTTCCATGACCGTGTCACCACAATGCTCCACAATTCTTGTCATCACAATGTTCCATGACCGTGTCATCACAATGCTACATGACACTGGTCATCACAGTTCTCCATGACCTTTGCCATCACAATGCTCTATATAGTTTTTCATGACAATTCTAAATGACAACTTTAATCAATTTGCTTGCTGACCATTTTCATCACATTTCTCTATTGTCATTACAATTCCCCATGACCCCTTTCTTCACAATGCTCCATGATGCCTGTCATCACAATGCTCAATGGCTTTTGTTATCACAATGCTCCAGGACCAGTTTCATCACAATACTCCATCCCCCTTGTCATCACGGTGCACAATGAAACCTCTCATTACAATGCTCCGTGACACTTGTCATCACAATGCTCCATGGCCCTTGTCATCACAATGCTCCAGAATTCTTGTCATCACCATGTTCCATGACCATGTCATCACAATTCTCCATGGCCCTTCGCATCACAATGCTCCAGAATTCTTTTCATCACAATGTTCCATGACCGTGTCATCACAATGCTCCATGGCCCTTTTCATCACAATGCTCCAGATTGCTTGTCATCACAAAGTTCCATGACCGTGTCATCACAATGAACCATGGCCTTTGTCATCACCATGCTCCAGAATTCTTGTCATCACAATGTTCCATGACCATGTCATCACAATGCTCCATGGCCCTTGTCATCACAATTCTCCAGAATTCTTGTCATCACAATGTTCCATGACCGTGTCATCACAATGCTCCATGGCCCTTGTCATCACAATTCTCCAGAATTCTTGTCATCACCATGTTCCATGACCATGTCATCACAATGCTCCTTGGCCCTTTTCATCACAATGCTCCAGAATTCTTGTCATCACAATGTTCCATGACCGTGTCATCACAATGCTCCATGGCCCTTGTCATCACAATGCTCCATAATTCTTGTCATCACAATGTTCCATGACCGTGTCATCACAATGCTCCATAATTCTTGTCATCACAATGTTCCATGACCGTGTCACCACAATGCTCCATGGCCCTTGTCATCACAATGCTCCAGAATTCTTGTCATCACAAAGTTCCATGACCGTGTCATCACAATGCTCCATAATTCTTGTCATCACAATGTTCCATGACCGTGTCACCACAATGCTCCATGGCCCTTGTCATCACAATGCTCCAGAATTCTTGTCATCACAAAGTTCCATGACCGTGTCATCACAATGCACCATGGCCCTTGTCATCACAATGCTCCAGAATTCTTGTCATCACAATGTTCCATGACCGTGTCATCACAATGCTCCATGGCCCTTGTCATCACAATGCTCCAGAATTCTTGTCATCACAATGTTCCATGACCGTGTCATCACAATGCTCCATGGCCCTTGTCATCACAATGCTCCAGAATTCTTGTCATCAAAATGTTCCATGACCGTGTCATCACAATGCTCCATGGCCCTTGTCATCACAATGCTCCAGATTGCTTGTCATCACAATGTTCCATGACCGTGTCTTCACAATGCACCATGGCCCTTGTCATCACAATGCTCCATAATTCTTGTCATCACAATGTTCCATGACTGTGTCATTAAAATGCTCCAGAACTCTTGTCAACACAATGTTCCATGACCATGTCATCACAATGCTCCATGGCCCTTGTCATCACAATTCTCCAGAATTCTTGTCATCACAATGTTCCATGACCGTGTCATCACAATGCTCCATGGCCCTTGTCATCACAATGCTCCAGAATTCTTGTCATCACAATGTTCCATGACCGTGTCATCACAATGCTCCATGGCCCTTGTCATCACAATGCTCCAGAATTCTTGTCATCACAATGTTCCATGACCGTGTCATCACAATGCTCCATGGCCCTTGTCATCACAATGCTCCAGAATTCTTGTCATCACAATGTTCCATGACCGTGTCATCACAATGCTCCATAATTCTTGTCATCACAATGTTCCATGACCGTGTCATCACAATGCTCCATAATTCTTGTCATCACAATGTTCCATGACCGTGTCATCACAATGCTCCATGGCCCTTGTCATCACAATGCTCCAGAATTCTTGTCATCAAAATGTTCCATGACCGTGTCATCACAATGCTCCATGGCCCTTGTCATCACAATTCTCCAGAATTCTTGTCATCACAATGTTCCATGACCGTGTCATCACAATGCTCCATGGCCCTTGTCATCACAATGCTCCAGAATTCTTGTCATCACAATGTTCCATGACCGTGTCATCACAATGCCCCATAATTCTTTTCATCAAAATGTTCCATGACCGTGTCATCACAATGCTCCAGAATTCTTGTCATCACAATGTTCCATGACCGTGTCATCACAATGCTGCATGGCCCTTGTCATCACAATGCTCCAGCATTCTTGTCATCACAATGTTCCATGACAGTGTCATCACAATGCTCCATGGCCCTTGTCATCACAATTCTCCAGAATTCTTGTCATCACAATGTTCCATGACCGTGTCATCACAATGCTCCATGGCCCTTGTCATCACAATGCTCCAGAATTCTTGTCATCACAATGTTCCATGACCGTGTCATCACAATGCTCCATGGCCCTTGTCATCACAATGCTCCAGAATTCTTGTCATCACAATGTTCCATGACCGTGTCATGACAATGCTCCATGGCCCTTGTCATCACAATGTTCCAGAATTCTTGTCATCACAATGTTCCATGACCGTGTCATCACAATGCTCCATAATTCTTGTCATCACAATGTTCCATGACCGTGTCATCACAATGCTCCATAATTCTTGTCATCACAATGTTCCATGACCGTGTCACCACAATGCTCCATGGCCCTTTCATCACAATGCTCCATAATTCTTGTCATCACAATGTTCCATGACCGTGTCACCACAATGCTCCATGGCCCTTGTCATCACAATGCTCCAGATTCTTGTCATCACAATGTTCCATGACCGTGTCATCACAATGCTCCATGGCCCTTGTCATCACAATTCTCCAGAATTCTTGTCATCACAATGTTCCATGACCGTGTCATCACAATGCTCCATGGCCCTTGTCATCACAATGCTCCAGAATTCTTGTCATCACAATGTTCCATGACCGTGTCATCACAATGCTCCATGGCCCTTGTCATCAAAATGCTCCAGAATTCTTGTCATCACAATGTTCCATGACCGTGTCATCACAATGCTCCATGGCCCTTGTCATCACAATGCTCCAGATTTCTTGTCATCACAATGTTCCATGACCGTGTCATCACAATGCTCCATAATTCTTGTCATCACAATGTTCCATGACCGTGTCATCACAATGCTCCATAATTCTTGTCATCACAATGTTCCATGACCGTGTCACCACAATGCTCCATGGCCCTTGTCATCACAATGCTCCAGAATTCTTGTCATCACAATGTTCCATGACCGTGTCATCACAATGCTCCATGGCCCTTGTCATCACAATTCTCCAGAATTCTTGTCATCACAATGTTCCATGACCGTGTCATCACAATGCTCCATGGCCCTTGTCATCACAATGCTCCAGAATTCTTGTCATCACAATGTTCCATGACCGTGTCATCACAATGCCCCATAATTCTTGTCATCAAAATGTTCCATGACCGTGTCATCACAATGCTCCAGAATTCTTGTCATCACAATGTTCCATGACCGTGTCATCACAATGCTGCATGGCCCTTGTCATCACAATGCTCCAGCATTCTTGTCATCACAATGTTCCATGACAGTGTCATCACAATGCTCCATGGCCCTTGTCATCACAATTCTCCAGAATTCTTGTCATCACAATGTTCCATGACCGTGTCATCACAATGCTCCATGGCCCTTGTCATCACAATGCTCCAGAATTCTTGTCATCACAATGTTCCATGACCGTGTCATCACAATGCTCCATGGCCCTTGTCATCACAATGCTCCAGAATTCTTGTCATCACAATGTTCCATGACCGTGTCATCACAATGCTCCATGGCCCTTGTCATCACAATGCTCCAGAATTCTTGTCATCACAATGTTCCATGACCGTGTCATCACAATGCTCCATAATTATTGTCATCACAATGTTCCCTGACCGTGTCATCACAATGCTCCATAATTCTTGTCATCACAATGTTCCATGACCGTGTCACCACAATGCTCCATGGCCCTTGTCATCACAATGCTCCAGAATTCTTGTCATCACAATGTTCCATGACCGTGTCATCACAATGCTCCATGGCCCTTGTCATCACAATGCTCCAGAATTCTTGTCATCACAATGTTCCATGACCGTGTCATCACAATGCTGCATGGCCCTTGTCATCACAATGCTCCAGCATTCTTGTCATCACAATGTTCCATGACAGTGTCATCACAATGCTCCATGGCCCTTGTCATCACAATGCTCCAGAATTCTTGTCATCACAATGTTCCATGACCGTGTCATCACAATGCTCCATGGCCCTTGTCATCACAATGCTCCAGAATTCTTGTCATCACAATGTTCCATGACCGTGTCATCACAATGCTCCATAATTCTTGTCATCACAATGTTCCATGACCGTGTCATCACAATGCTCCATAATTCTTGTCATCACAATGTTCCATGACCGTGTCACCACAATGCTCCATGGCCCTTGTCATCACAATGCTCCAGAATTCTTGTCATCACAATGTTCCATGACCGTGTCATCACAATGCTCCATGGCCCTTGTCATCACAATTCTCCAGAATTCTTGTCATCACAATGTTCCATGACCGTGTCATCACAATGCTCCATGGCCCTTGTCATCACAATGCTCCAGAATTCTTGTCATCACAATGTTCCATGACCGTGTCATCACAATGCTCCATGGCCCTTGTGATCAAAATGCTCCAGAATTCTTGTCATCACAATGTTCCATGACCGTGTCATCACAATGCTCCATGGCCCTTGTCATCACAATGCTCCAGATTTCTTTTCATCACAATGTTCCATGACCGTGTCATCACAATGCTCCATAATTCTTGTCATCACAATGTTCCATGACCGTGTCATCACAATGCTCCATAATTCTTGTCATCACAATGTTCCATGACCGTGTCACCACAATGCTCCATGGCCCTTGTCATCACAATGCTCCAGAATTCTTGTCATCACAATGTTCCATGACCGTGTCATCACAATGCTCCATGGCCCTTGTCATCACAATTCTCCAGAATTCTTGTCATCACAATGTTCCATGACCGTGTCATCACAATGCTCCATGGCCCTTGTCATCACAATGCTCCAGAATTCTTGTCATCACAATGTTCCATGACCGTGTCATCACAATGCCCCATAATTCTTGTCATCAAAATGTTCCATGACCGTGTCATCACAATGCTCCAGAATTCTTGTCATCACAATGTTCCATGACCGTGTCATCACAATGCTGCATGGCCCTTGTAATCACAATGCTCCAGAATTCTTGTCATCACAATGTTCCATGACCGTGTAATCACAATGCTCCACAATTCTTCTCATCACAATGTTCCATGACCGTGTCATCACAATGCTCCATGGCCCTTGTCATCACAATGCTCCAGAATTCTTGTCATCACAATGTTCCATGACCGTGTCATCACAATGCTCCATAATTCTTGTCATCACAATGTTCCATGACCGTGTCATCACAATGCTCCATAATTCTTGTCATCACAATGTTCCATGACCGTGTCATCACAATGCTCAACAATTCTTGTCATCACAATGTTCCATGACCGTGTCATCACAATGCTCCATGGACCTTGTCATCACAATGCTCCAGAATTCTTGTCATCACAATGTTCCATGAACGTGTCATCACAATGCTCCAGAATTCTTGTCATCACAATGTTCCATGACCTTGTCATCACAATGCCCCATGGCCCTTGTCATCACAATGCTCCAGAATTCTTGTCATCACAATGTTCCATGACCGTGTCATCACAATTCTCCATGGCACTTCGCATCACAATGCTCCAGAATTCTTGTCATCACAATGTTCCATGACCGTGTCATCACAATGCTCCATGGCCCTTTTCATCACAATGCTCCAGATTGCATTTCATCACAAAGTTCCATAACCGTGTCATCACAATGCACCATGGCCTTTGTCATCACCATGCTCCAGAATTCTTGTCATCACAATGTTCCATGACCGTGTCATCACAATGCTCCATGGCCCTTGTCATCACAATGCTCCAGATTGCTTGTCATCACAATGATCCATGACCGTGTCTTCACAATGCACCATGGCCCTTGTCATCACAATGCTCCATAATTCTTGTCATCACAATGTTCCATGACCGTGTCATTAAAATGCTCCAGAATTCTTGTCATCACAATGTTCCATGACCATGTCATCACAATGCTCCATGGCCCTTGTCATCACAATTCTCCAGAATTCTTGTCATCACAATGTTCCATGACCGTGTCATCACAATGCTCCAGAATTCTTGTCATCACAATGTTCCCTGACCGTTTCATCACAATGCTCCATAATTCTTGTCATCACAATGTTCCATGACCGTGTCACCACAATGCTCCACAATTCTTGTCATCACAATGTTCCATGACCGTGTCATCACAATGCTACATGACACTGGTCATCACAGTTCTCCATGACCTTTGCCAACACAATGCTCTATATAGTTTTTCATGACAATTCTAAATTACCACTTTAATCAATTTGCTTGCTGACCATTTTCATCACATTTCTCTATTGTCATTACAATTCCCCATGACCCCTTTCTTCACAATGCTCCATGATGCCTGTCATCACAATGCTCAATGGCTTTTGTTATCACAATGCTCCAGGACCAGTTTCATCACAATACTCCATCCCCCTTGTCATCATGGTGCACAATGAAACCTCTCATTACAATGCTCCGTGACACTTGTCATCACAATGCTCCATGGCCCTTGTCATCACAATGCTCCAGAATTCTTGTCATCACCATGTTCCATGACCATGTCATCACAAATCTCCATGGCCCTTCGCATCACAATGCTCCAGAATTCTTGTCATCACAATGTTCCATGACCGTGTCATCACAATGCTCCATGGCCCTTTTCATCACAATGCTCCAGATTGCTTGTCATCACAAAGTTCCATGACCGTGTCATCACAATGCACCATGGGCTTTGTCATCACCATGCTCCAGAATTCTTGTCATCACAATGTTCCATGACCGTGTCATCACAATGCTCCAGAATTCTTGTCATCACCATGTTCCATGACAATGTCATCACAATTCTCCATGGCCCTTCTCATCACAATGCTCCAGAATTCTTGTCATCACAATGTTCCATGACCGTGTCATTAAAATGCTCCAGAATTCTTGTCATCACAATGTTCCATGACCGTGTCATCACAATGCTCCATGGCCCTTTTCATCACAATGCTCCAGATTGCTTGTCATCACAATGTTCCATGACCGTGTCATCACAATGCACCATGGCCCTTGTCATCACAATGCTCCATAATTCTTGTCATCACAATGTTCCATGACCGTGTCATTAAAATGCTCCAGAATTCTTGTCATCACAATGTTCCATGACCATGTCATCACAATGCTCCATGGCCCTTGTCATCACAATTCTCCAGAATTCTTGTCATCACAATGTTCCATGACCGTGTCATCACAATGCTCCATGGCCCTTGTCATCACAATGCTCCAGAATTCTTGTCATCACAATGTTCCATGACCGTGTCATCACAATGCTCCATGGCCCTTGTCATCACAATGCTCCAGAATTCTTGTCATCACAATGTTCCATGACCGTGTCATCACAATGCTCCATGGCCCTTGTCATCACAATGCTCCAGAATTCTTGTCATCACAATGTTCCATGACCGTGTCATCACAATGCTCCATAATTCTTGTCATCACAATGTTCCATGACCGTGTCATCACAATGCTCCATAATTCTTGTCATCACAATGTTCCATGACCGTGTCACCACAATGCTCCATGGCCCTTGTCATCACAATGCTCCAGAATTCTTGTCATGACAATGTTCCATGACCGTGTCATCACAATGCTCCATGGCCCTTGTCATCACAATTCTCCAGAATTCTTGTCATCACAATGTTCCATGACCGTGTCATCACCATGCTCCAGAATTCTTGTCATCACAATGTTCCATGACCGTGTCATCACAATGCTCCAGAATTCTTGTCATCACCATGTTCCATGACAATGTCATCACAATTCTCCATGGCCCTTCTCATCACAATGCTCCAGAATTCTTGTCATCACAATTTTCCATGACCGTGTCATCACAATGCTCCATGGCCCTTTTCATCACAATGCTCCAGATTGCTTGTCATCACAATGTTCCATGACCATGTCATCACAATGCACCATGGCCCTTGTCATCACAATGCTCCATAATTCTTGTCATCACAATGTTCCATGACCGTGTCATCACAATGCTCCATAATTCTTGTCATCACAATGTTCCATGACCGTGTCACCACAATGCTCCATGGCCCTTGTCATCACAATGCTCCAGAATTCTTGTCATGACAATGTTCCATGACCGTGTCATCACAATGCTACATGGCCCTTGTCATCACAATTCTCCAGAATTCTTGTCATCACAATGTTCCATGACCGTGTCATCACAATGCTCCATAATTCTTGTCATCACAATGTTCCATGACCGTGTCATCACAATGCTCCATAATTCTTGTCATCACAATGTTCCATGACCGTGTCACCACAATGCTCCCCAATTTTTGTCATCACAATGTTCCATGACCGTGTCATCACAATGCTACATGACACTGGTCATCACATTTCTCCATGACCTTTGCCATCACAATGCTCTATATAATTTTTCATGACAATTCTAAATGACCACTTTAATCAATTTGCTTGCTGACCATTTTCATCACATTTCTCTATTGTCATTACAATTCCCCATGACCCCTTTCTTCACAATGCTCCATGATGCCTGTCATCACAATGCTCAATGGCTTTTGTTATCACAATGCTCCAGGACCCGTTTCATCACAATACTCCATCCCCCTTGTCATCACAGTGCACAATGAAACCTCTCATTACAATGCTCCGTGACACTTGTCATCACAGTGCTCCATGGCCCTTGTCATCACAATGCTCCAGAATTCTTGTCATCACCATGTTCCATGACCATGTCATCACAATTCTCCATGGCCCTTCGCATCACAATGCTCCAGAATTCTTGTCATCACAATGTTCCATGACCGTGTCATCACAATGCTCCATGGCCCTTTTCATCACAATTCTCCAGATTGCTTGTCATCACAAAGTTCCATGACCGTGTCATCACAATGCACCATGGCCTTTGTCATCACCATGCTCCAGAATTCTTGTCATCACAATGTTCCATGACCATGTCATCACAATGCTCCAGAATTCTTGTCATCACCATGTTCCATGACCATGTCATCACAATTCTCCATGGCACTTCTCATCACAATGCTCCAGAATTCTTGTCATCACAATGTTCCATGACCGTGTCATCACAATGCTCCATGGTCCTTTTCATCACAATGCTCCATATTGCTTGTCATCACAATGTTCCATGACCGTGTCATCACAATGCACCATGGCCCTTGTCATCACAATGCTCCAGAATTCTTGTCATCACAATGTTCCATGACCGTGTCATTAAAATGCTCCAGAATTCTTGTCATCACAATGTTCCATGACCATGTCATCACAATGCTCCATGGCCCTTGTCATCACAATTCTCCAGAATTCTTGTCATCACAATGTTCCATGACCGTGTCATCACAATGCTCCATGGCCCTTGTCATCACAATGCTACAGAATTCTTGTCATCACAATGTTCCATGACCGTGTCATCACAATGCTCCATGGCCCTTGTCATCACAATGCTCCAGAATCCTTGTCATCACAATGTTCCATGACCGTGTCATCACAATGCTCCATGGCCCTTGTCATCACAATGCTCCAGAATTCTTGTCATCACAATGTTCCATGACCGTGTCATCACAATGCTCCATAATTCTTGTCATCACCATGTTCCATGACCGTGTCATCACAATGCTCCATAATTCTTGTTATCACAATGTTCCATGACCGTGTAATCACAATGCTCCACAATTCTTCTCATCACAATGTTCCATGACCGTGTCATCACAATGCTCCATGGCCCTTGTCATCACAATGCTCCAGAATTCTTGTCATCACAATGTTCCATGACCGTGTCATCACAATGCTCCATAATTCTTGTCATCACAATGTTCCATGACCGTGTCATCAAAATGCTCCATAATTCTTGTCATCACAATGTTCCATAACCGTGTCACCACAATGCTCCATAATTCTTGTCATCACAATGTTCCATGACCGTGTCATCACAATGCTACATGACACTGGTCATCACAGTTCTCCATGACCTTTGCCATCACAATGCTCTATATAGTTTTTCATGACAATTCTAAATGAGCACTTTAATCAATTTGCTTGCTGACCATTTTCATCACATTTCTCTATTGTCATTACAATTCCCCATGACCCCTTTCTTCACAATGCGCCATGATGCCTGTCATCACAGTGCTCAATGGCTTTTGTTATCACAATGCTCCAGGACCAGTTTCATCACAATACTCCATCCCCCTTGTCATCACGGTGCACAATGAAAGCTCTCATTACAATGCTCCGTGACACTTGTCATCACAATGCTCCATGGCCTTTGTCATCACAATGCTCCAGAATTCTTGTCATCACCATGTTCCATGACCAGGTCATCACAATTCTCCATGGCACTTCGCATCACAATGCTCCAGAATTCTTGTCATCACAATGTTCCATGACCGTGTCATCACAATGCTGCATGGCCCTTGTAATCACAATGCTCCAGAATTCTTGTCATCACAATGTTCCATGACCGTGTAATCACAATGCTCCACAATTCTTCTCATCACAATGTTCCATGACCGTGTCATCACAATGCTCCATGGCCCTTGTCATCACAATGCTCCAGAATTCTTGTCATCACAATGTTCCATGACCGTGTCATCACAATGCTCCATAATTCTTGTCATCACAATGTTCCATGACCGTGTCATTAAAATGCTCCAGAACTCTTGTCATCACAATGTTCCATGACCATGTCATCACAATGCTCCATGGCCCTTGTCTTCACAATTCTCCGGAATTCTTGTCATCACAATGTTCCATCACCGTGTCATCACAATGCTCCATGGCCCTTGTCATCACAATGCTCCAGAATTCTTGTCATCACAATGTTCCATGACCGTGTCATCACAATGCTCCATGGCCCTTGTCATCACAATGCTCCAGAATTCTTGTCATCACAATGTTCCATGACCGTGTCATCACAATGCTCCATGGCCCTTGTAATCACAATGCTCCAGAATTCTTGTCATCACAATGTTCCATGACCGTGTCATCACAATGCTCCATAATTCTTGTCATCACAATGTTCCATGACCGTGTCATCACAATGCTCCATAATTCTTGTCATCACAATGTTCCATGACCGTGTCACCACAATGCTCCATGGCCCTTGTCATCAAAATGCTCCAGAATTCTTGTCATCACAAAGTTCCATGACCGTGTCATCACAATGCTCCATGGCCCTTGTCATCACAATGCTCCAGAATTCTTGTCATCACAATGTTCCATGACCGTGTCATCACAATGCTCCATGGCCCTTGTCATCACAATGCTCCAGATTGCTTGTCATCACAATGTTCCATGACCGTGTCTTCACAATGCACCATGGCCCTTGTCATCACAATGCTCCAGAATTCTTGTCATCACAATGTTCCATGACCGTGTCATCACAATGCTCCATAATTCTTGTCATCACAATGTTCCATGACCGTGTCACCACAATGCTCCATGGCCCTTGTCATCACAATGCTCCAGAATTCTTGTCATCACAATGTTCCATGACCGTGTCATCACAATGCTCCATGGCCCTTGTCATCACAATTCTCCAGAATTCTTGTCATCACAATGTTCCATGACCGTGTCATCACAATGCTCCATGGCCCTTGTCATCACAATGCTCCAGAATTCTTGTCATCACAATGTTCCATGACCGTGTCATCACAATGCTCCATGGCCCTTTTCATCAAAATGCTCCAGAATTCTTGTCATCACAATGTTCCATGACCGTGTCACCACAATGCTCCACAATTCTTGTCATCACAATGTTCCATGACCGTGTCATCACAATGCTACATGACACTGGTCATCACAGTTCTCCATGACCTTTGCCATCACAATGCTCTATATAGTTTTTCATGACAATTCTAAATGACAACTTTAATCAATTTGCTTGCTGACCATTTTCATCACATTTCTCTATTGTCATTACAATTCCCCATGACCCCTTTCTTCACAATGCTCCATGATGCCTGTCATCACAATGCTCAATGGCTTTTGTTATCACAATGCTCCAGGACCAGTTTCATCACAATACTCCATCCCCCTTGTCATCACGGTGCACAATGAAACCTCTCATTACAATGCTCCGTGACACTTGTCATCACAATGCTCCATGGCCCTTGTCATCACAATGCTCCAGAATTCTTGTCATCACCATGTTCCATGACCATGTCATCACAATTCTCCATGGCCCTTCGCATCACAATGCTCCAGAATTCTTTTCATCACAATGTTCCATGACCGTGTCATCACAATGCTCCATGGCCCTTTTCATCACAATGCTCCAGATTGCTTGTCATCACAAAGTTCCATGACCGTGTCATCACAATGAACCATGGCCTTTGTCATCACCATGCTCCAGAATTCTTGTCATCACAATGTTCCATGACCATGTCATCACAATGCTCCATGGCCCTTGTCATCACAATTCTCCAGAATTCTTGTCATCACAATGTTCCATGACCGTGTCATCACAATGCTCCATGGCCCTTGTCATCACAATTCTCCAGAATTCTTGTCATCACCATGTTCCATGACCATGTCATCACAATGCTCCTTGGCCCTTTTCATCACAATGCTCCAGAATTCTTGTCATCACAATGTTCCATGACCGTGTCATCACAATGCTCCATGGCCCTTGTCATCACAATGCTCCATAATTCTTGTCATCACAATGTTCCATGACCGTGTCATCACAATGCTCCATAATTCTTGTCATCACAATGTTCCATGACCGTGTCACCACAATGCTCCATGGCCCTTGTCATCACAATGCTCCAGAATTCTTGTCATCACAAAGTTCCATGACCGTGTCATCACAATGCTCCATAATTCTTGTCATCACAATGTTCCATGACCGTGTCACCACAATGCTCCATGGCCCTTGTCATCACAATGCTCCAGAATTCTTGTCATCACAAAGTTCCATGACCGTGTCATCACAATGCACCATGGCCCTTGTCATCACAATGCTCCAGAATTCTTGTCATCACAATGTTCCATGACCGTGTCATCACAATGCTCCATGGCCCTTGTCATCACAATGCTCCAGAATTCTTGTCATCACAATGTTCCATGACCGTGTCATCACAATGCTCCATGGCCCTTGTCATCACAATGCTCCAGAATTCTTGTCATCAAAATGTTCCATGACCGTGTCATCACAATGCTCCATGGCCCTTGTCATCACAATGCTCCAGATTGCTTGTCATCACAATGTTCCATGACCGTGTCTTCACAATGCACCATGGCCCTTGTCATCACAATGCTCCATAATTCTTGTCATCACAATGTTCCATGACTGTGTCATTAAAATGCTCCAGAACTCTTGTCAACACAATGTTCCATGACCATGTCATCACAATGCTCCATGGCCCTTGTCATCACAATTCTCCAGAATTCTTGTCATCACAATGTTCCATGACCGTGTCATCACAATGCTCCATGGCCCTTGTCATCACAATGCTCCAGAATTCTTGTCATCACAATGTTCCATGACCGTGTCATCACAATGCTCCATGGCCCTTGTCATCACAATGCTCCAGAATTCTTGTCATCACAATGTTCCATGACCGTGTCATCACAATGCTCCATGGCCCTTGTCATCACAATGCTCCAGAATTCTTGTCATCACAATGTTCCATGACCGTGTCATCACAATGCTCCATAATTCTTGTCATCACAATGTTCCATGACCGTGTCATCACAATGCTCCATAATTCTTGTCATCACAATGTTCCATGACCGTGTCATCACAATGCTCCATGGCCCTTGTCATCACAATGCTCCAGAATTCTTGTCATCACAATGTTCCATGACCGTGTCATCACAATGCTCCATAATTCTTTTCATCAAAATGTTCCATGACCGTGTCATCACAATGCTCCAGAATTCTTGTCATCACAATGTTCCATGACCGTGTCATCACAATGCTGCATGGCCCTTGTCATCACAATGCTCCAGCATTCTTGTCATCACAATGTTCCATGACAGTGTCATCACAATGCTCCATGGCCCTTGTCATCACAATTCTCCAGAATTCTTGTCATCACAATGTTCCATGACCGTGTCATCACAATGCTCCATGGCCCTTGTCATCACAATGCTCCAGAATTCTTGTCATCACAATGTTCCATGACCGTGTCATCACAATGCTCCATGGCCCTTGTCATCACAATGCTCCAGAATTCTTGTCATCACAATGTTCCATGACCGTGTCATGACAATGCTCCATGGCCCTTGTCATCACAATGCTCCAGAATTCTTGTCATCACAATGTTCCATGACCGTGTCATCACAATGCTCCATAATTCTTGTCATCACAATGTTCCATGACCGTGTCATCACAATGCTCCATAATTCTTGTCATCACAATGTTCCATGACCGTGTCACCACAATGCTCCATGGCCCTTTCATCACAATGCTCCATAATTCTTGTCATCACAATGTTCCATGACCGTGTCACCACAATGCTCCATGGCCCTTGTCATCACAATGCTCCAGATTCTTGTCATCACAATGTTCCATGACCGTGTCATCACAATGCTCCATGGCCCTTGTCATCACAATTCTCCAGAATTCTTGTCATCACAATGTTCCATGACCGTGTCATCACAATGCTCCATGGCCCTTGTCATCACAATGCTCCAGAATTCTTGTCATCACAATGTTCCATGACCGTGTCATCACAATGCTCCATGGCCCTTGTCATCAAAATGCTCCAGAATTCTTGTCATCACAATGTTCCATGACCGTGTCATCACAATGCTCCATGGCCCTTGTCATCACAATGCTCCAGATTTCTTGTCATCACAATGTTCCATGACCGTGTCATCACAATGCTCCATAATTCTTGTCATCACAATGTTCCATGACCGTGTCATCACAATGCTCCATAATTCTTGTCATCACAATGTTCCATGACCGTGTCACCACAATGCTCCATGGCCCTTGTCATCACAATGCTCCAGAATTCTTGTCATCACAATGTTCCATGACCGTGTCATCACAATGCTCCATGGCCCTTGTCATCACAATTCTCCAGAATTCTTGTCATCACAATGTTCCATGACCGTGTCATCACAATGCTCCATGGCCCTTGTCATCACAATGCTCCAGAATTCTTGTCATCACAATGTTCCATGACCGTGTCATCACAATGCCCCATAATTCTTGTCATCAAAATGTTCCATGACCGTGTCATCACAATGCTCCAGAATTCTTGTCATCACAATGTTCCATGACCGTGTCATCACAATGCTGCATGGCCCTTGTCATCACAATGCTCCAGCATTCTTGTCATCACAATGTTCCATGACAGTGTCATCACAATGCTCCATGGCCCTTGTCATCACAATTCTCCAGAATTCTTGTCATCACAATGTTCCATGACCGTGTCATCACAATGCTCCATGGCCCTTGTCATCACAATGCTCCAGAATTCTTGTCATCACAATGTTCCATGACCGTGTCATCACAATGCTCCA
The DNA here is from genome assembly GCF_949987535.1 of Balaenoptera acutorostrata. NCBI lineage: Eukaryota > Metazoa > Chordata > Mammalia > Artiodactyla > Balaenopteridae > Balaenoptera > Balaenoptera acutorostrata. The sequence goes on along the minus strand of NW_026646542.1, from coordinate 64,653 downwards.
TGGCCCTTGTCATCACAATGCTCCAGAATTCTTGTCATCACAATGTTCCATGACCGTGTCATCACAATGCTCCATGGCCCTTGTCATCACAATGCTCCAGAATTCTTGTCATCACAATGTTCCATGACCGTGTCATCACAATGCTCCATAATTATTGTCATCACAATGTTCCCTGACCGTGTCATCACAATGCTCCATAATTCTTGTCATCACAATGTTCCATGACCGTGTCACCACAATGCTCCATGGCCCTTGTCATCACAATGCTCCATAATTCTTGTCATCACAATGTTCCATGACCGTGTCATCACAATGCTCCATGGCCCTTGTCATCACAATGCTCCAGAATTCTTGTCATCACAATGTTCCATGACCGTGTCATCACAATGCTGCATGGCCCTTGTCATCACAATGCTCCAGCATTCTTGTCATCACAATGTTCCATGACAGTGTCATCACAATGCTCCATGGCCCTTGTCATCACAATGCTCCAGAATTCTTGTCATCACAATGTTCCATGACCGTGTCATCACAATGCTCCATGGCCCTTGTCATCACAATGCTCCAGAATTCTTGTCATCACAATGTTCCATGACCGTGTCATCACAATGCTCCATGGCCCTTGTCATCACAATGCTCCAGAATTCTTGTCATCACAATGTTCCATGACCGTGTCATCACAATGCTCCATAATTCTTGTCATCACAATGTTCCATGACCGTGTCATCACAATGCTCCATAATTCTTGTCATCACAATGTTCCATGACCGTGTCACCACAATGCTCCATGGCCCTTGTCATCACAATGCTCCAGAATTCTTGTCATCACAATGTTCCATGACCGTGTCATCACAATGCTCCATGGCCCTTGTCATCACAATTCTCCAGAATTCTTGTCATCACAATGTTCCATGACCGTGTCATCACAATGCTCCATGGCCCTTGTCATCACAATGCTCCAGAATTCTTGTCATCACAATGTTCCATGACCGTGTCATCACAATGCTCCATGGCCCTTGTGATCAAAATGCTCCAGAATTCTTGTCATCACAATGTTCCATGACCGTGTCATCACAATGCTCCATGGCCCTTGTCATCACAATGCTCCAGATTTCTTTTCATCACAATGTTCCATGACCGTGTCATCACAATGCTCCATAATTCTTGTCATCACAATGTTCCATGACCGTGTCATCACAATGCTCCATAATTCTTGTCATCACAATGTTCCATGACCGTGTCACCACAATGCTCCATGGCCCTTGTCATCACAATGCTCCAGAATTCTTGTCATCACAATGTTCCATGACCGTGTCATCACAATGCTCCATGGCCCTTGTCATCACAATTCTCCAGAATTCTTGTCATCACAATGTTCCATGACCGTGTCATCACAATGCTCCATGGCCCTTGTCATCACAATGCTCCAGAATTCTTGTCATCACAATGTTCCATGACCGTGTCATCACAATGCCCCATAATTCTTTTCATCAAAATGTTCCATGACCGTGTCATCACAATGCTCCAGAATTCTTGTCATCACAATGTTCCATGACCGTGTCATCACAATGCTGCATGGCCCTTGTAATCACAATGCTCCAGAATTCTTGTCATCACAATGTTCCATGACCGTGTAATCACAATGCTCCACAATTCTTCTCATCACAATGTTCCATGACCGTGTCATCACAATGCTCCATGGCCCTTGTCATCACAATGCTCCAGAATTCTTGTCATCACAATGTTCCATGACCGTGTCATCACAATGCTCCATAATTCTTGTCATCACAATGTTCCATGACCGTGTCATCACAATGCTCCATAATTCTTGTCATCACAATGTTCCATGACCGTGTCATCACAATGCTCAACAATTCTTGTCATCACAATGTTCCATGACCGTGTCATCACAATGCTCCATGGACCTTGTCATCACAATGCTCCAGAATTCTTGTCATCACAATGTTCCATGAACGTGTCATCACAATGCTCCAGAATTCTTGTCATCACAATGTTCCATGACCTTGTCATCACAATGCCCCATGGCCCTTGTCATCACAATGCTCCAGAATTCTTGTCATCACAATGTTCCATGACCGTGTCATCACAATTCTCCATGGCACTTCGCATCACAATGCTTCAGAATTCTTGTCATCACAATGTTCCATGACCGTGTCATCACAATGCTCCATGGCCCTTTTCATCACAATGCTCCAGATTGCATTTCATCACAAAGTTCCATAACCGTGTCATCACAATGCACCATGGCCTTTGTCATCACCATGCTCCAGAATTCTTGTCATCACAATGTTCCATGACCGTGTCATCACAATGCTCCATGGCCCTTGTCATCACAATGCTCCAGATTGCTTGTCATCACAATGATCCATGACCGTGTCTTCACAATGCACCATGGCCCTTGTCATCACAATGCTCCATAATTCTTGTCATCACAATGTTCCATGACCGTGTCATTAAAATGCTCCAGAATTCTTGTCATCACAATGTTCCATGACCATGTCATCACAATGCTCCATGGCCCTTGTCATCACAATTCTCCAGAATTCTTGTCATCACAATGTTCCATGACCGTGTCATCACAATGCTCCAGAATTCTTGTCATCACAATGTTCCCTGACCGTTTCATCACAATGCTCCATAATTCTTGTCATCACAATGTTCCATGACCGTGTCACCACAATGCTCCACAATTCTTGTCATCACAATGTTCCATGACCGTGTCATCACAATGCTACATGACACTGGTCATCACAGTTCTCCATGACCTTTGCCAACACAATGCTCTATATAGTTTTTCATGACAATTCTAAATTACCACTTTAATCAATTTGCTTGCTGACCATTTTCATCACATTTCTCTATTGTCATTACAATTCCCCATGACCCCTTTCTTCACAATGCTCCATGATGCCTGTCATCACAATGCTCAATGGCTTTTGTTATCACAATGCTCCAGGACCAGTTTCATCACAATACTCCATCCCCCTTGTCATCATGGTGCACAATGAAACCTCTCATTACAATGCTCCGTGACACTTGTCATCACAATGCTCCATGGCCCTTGTCATCACAATGCTCCAGAATTCTTGTCATCACCATGTTCCATGACCATGTCATCACAAATCTCCATGGCCCTTCGCATCACAATGCTCCAGAATTCTTGTCATCACAATGTTCCATGACCGTGTCATCACAATGCTCCATGGCCCTTTTCATCACAATGCTCCAGATTGCTTGTCATCACAAAGTTCCATGACCGCGTCATCACAATGCACCATGGGCTTTGTCATCACCATGCTCCAGAATTCTTGTCATCACAATGTTCCATGACCGTGTCATCACAATGCTCCAGAATTCTTGTCATCACCATGTTCCATGACAATGTCATCACAATTCTCCATGGCCCTTCTCATCACAATGCTCCAGAATTCTTGTCATCACAATGTTCCATGACCGTGTCATTAAAATGCTCCAGAATTCTTGTCATCACAATGTTCCATGACCGTGTCATCACAATGCTCCATGGCCCTTTTCATCACAATGCTCCAGATTGCTTGTCATCACAATGTTCCATGACCGTGTCATCACAATGCACCATGGCCCTTGTCATCACAATGCTCCATAATTCTTGTCATCACAATGTTCCATGACCGTGTCATTAAAATGCTCCAGAATTCTTGTCATCACAATGTTCCATGACCATGTCATCACAATGCTCCATGGCCCTTGTCATCACAATTCTCCAGAATTCTTGTCATCACAATGTTCCATGACCGTGTCATCACAATGCTCCATGGCCCTTGTCATCACAATGCTCCAGAATTCTTGTCATCACAATGTTCCATGACCGTGTCATCACAATGCTCCATGGCCCTTGTCATCACAATGCTCCAGAATTCTTGTCATCACAATGTTCCATGACCGTGTCATCACAATGCTCCATGGCCCTTGTCATCACAATGCTCCAGAATTCTTGTCATCACAATGTTCCATGACCGTGTCATCACAATGCTCCATAATTCTTGTCATCACAATGTTCCATGACCGTGTCATCACAATGCTCCATAATTCTTGTCATCACAATGTTCCATGACCGTGTCACCACAATGCTCCATGGCCCTTGTCATCACAATGCTCCAGAATTCTTGTCATGACAATGTTCCATGACCGTGTCATCACAATGCTCCATGGCCCTTGTCATCACAATTCTCCAGAATTCTTGTCACCACAATGTTCCATGACCGTGTCATCACCATGCTCCAGAATTCTTGTCATCACAATGTTCCATGACCGTGTCATCACAATGCTCCAGAATTCTTGTCATCACCATGTTCCATGACAATGTCATCACAATTCTCCATGGCCCTTCTCATCACAATGCTCCAGAATTCTTGTCATCACAATTTTCCATGACCGTGTCATCACAATGCTCCATGGCCCTTTTCATCACAATGCTCCAGATTGCTTGTCATCACAATGTTCCATGACCATGTCATCACAATGCACCATGGCCCTTGTCATCACAATGCTCCATAATTCTTGTCATCACAATGTTCCATGACCGTGTCATCACAATGCTCCATAATTCTTGTCATCACAATGTTCCATGACCGTGTCACCACAATGCTCCCCAATTTTTGTCATCACAATGTTCCATGACCGTGTCATCACAATGCTACATGACACTGGTCATCACATTTCTCCATGACCTTTGCCATCACAATGCTCTATATAATTTTTCATGACAATTCTAAATGACCACTTTAATCAATTTGCTTGCTGACCATTTTCATCACATTTCTCTATTGTCATTACAATTCCCCATGACCCCTTTCTTCACAATGCTCCATGATGCCTGTCATCACAATGCTCAATGGCTTTTGTTATCACAATGCTCCAGGACCCGTTTCATCACAATACTCCATCCCCCTTGTCATCACAGTGCACAATGAAACCTCTCATTACAATGCTCCGTGACACTTGTCATCACAGTGCTCCATGGCCCTTGTCATCACAATGCTCCAGAATTCTTGTCATCACCATGTTCCATGACCATGTCATCACAATTCTCCATGGCCCTTCGCATCACAATGCTCCAGAATTCTTGTCATCACAATGTTCCATGACCGTGTCATCACAATGCTCCATGGCCCTTTTCATCACAATACTCCAGATTGCTTGTCATCACAAAGTTCCATGACCGTGTCATCACAATGCACCATGGCCTTTGTCATCACCATGCTCCAGAATTCTTGTCATCACAATGTTCCATGACCATGTCATCACAATGCTCCAGAATTCTTGTCATCACCATGTTCCATGACCATGTCATCACAATTCTCCATGGCACTTCTCATCACAATGCTCCAGAATTCTTGTCATCACAATGTTCCATGACCGTGTCATCACAATGCTCCATGGTCCTTTTCATCACAATGCTCCATATTGCTTGTCATCACAATGTTCCATGACCGTGTCATCACAATGCACCATGGCCCTTGTCATCACAATGCTCCAGAATTCTTGTCATCACAATGTTCCATGACCGTGTCATTAAAATGCTCCAGAATTCTTGTCATCACAATGTTCCATGACCATGTCATCACAATGCTCCATGGCCCTTGTCATCACAATTCTCCAGAATTCTTGTCATCACAATGTTCCATGACCGTGTCATCACAATGCTCCATGGCCCTTGTCATCACAATGCTACAGAATTCTTGTCATCACAATGTTCCATGACCGTGTCATCACAATGCTCCATGGCCCTTGTCATCACAATGCTCCAGAATCCTTGTCATCACAATGTTCCATGACCGTGTCATCACAATGCTCCATGGCCCTTGTCATCACAATGCTCCAGAATTCTTGTCATCACAATGTTCCATGACCGTGTCATCACAATGCTCCATAATTCTTGTCATCACCATGTTCCATGACCGTGTCATCACAATGCTCCATAATTCTTGTTATCACAATGTTCCATGACCGTGTAATCACAATGCTCCACAATTCTTCTCATCACAATGTTCCATGACCGTGTCATCACAATGCTCCATGGCCCTTGTCATCACAATGCTCCAGAATTCTTGTCATCACAATGTTCCATGACCGTGTCATCACAATGCTCCATAATTCTTGTCATCACAATGTTCCATGACCGTGTCATCAAAATGCTCCATAATTCTTGTCATCACAATGTTCCATAACCGTGTCACCACAATGCTCCATAATTCTTGTCATCACAATGTTCCATGACCGTGTCATCACAATGCTACATGACACTGGTCATCACAGTTCTCCATGACCTTTGCCATCACAATGCTCTATATAGTTTTTCATGACAATTCTAAATGAGCACTTTAATCAATTTGCTTGCTGACCATTTTCATCACATTTCTCTATTGTCATTACAATTCCCCATGACCCCTTTCTTCACAATGCGCCATGATGCCTGTCATCACAGTGCTCAATGGCTTTTGTTATCACAATGCTCCAGGACCAGTTTCATCACAATACTCCATCCCCCTTGTCATCACGGTGCACAATGAAAGCTCTCATTACAATGCTCCGTGACACTTGTCATCACAATGCTCCATGGCCTTTGTCATCACAATGCTCCAGAATTCTTGTCATCACCATGTTCCATGACCAGTTCATCACAATTCTCCATGGCACTTCGCATCACAATGTTCCAGAATTCTTGTCATCACAATGTTCCATGACCGTGTCATCACAATGCTCCATGGCCCTTTTCATCACAATGCTCCAGATTGCTTTTCATCACAAAGTTCCATAACCGTGTCATCACAATGCACCGTGGCCTTTGTCATCACCATGCTCCAGAATTCTTGTCATCACAATGTTCCATGACCGTGTCATCACAATGCTCCATGGCCCTTGTCATCACAATGCTCCAGATTGCTTGTCATCACAATGTTCCATGACCGTGTCTTCACAATGCACCATGGCCCTTGTCATCACAATGCTCCATAATTCTTGTCATCACAATGTTCCATGACCGTGTCATTAAAATGCTCCAGAATTCTTGTCATCACAATGTTCCATGACCATGTCATCACAATGCTCCATGGCCCTTGTCATCACAATTCTCCAGAATTCTTGTCATCACAATGTTCCATGACCGTGTCATCACAATGCTCCATGGCCCTTGTCATCACAATGCTCCAGAATTCTTGTCATAACAATGTTCCATGACCGTGTCATCACAATGCTCCATGGCCCTTGTCATCACAATGCTCCAGAATTCTTGTCATCACAATGTTCCATGACCGTGTCATCACAATGCTCCATGGCCCTTGTCATCACAATGCTCCAGAATTCTTGTCATCACAATGTTCCATGACCGTGTCACCACAATGCTCCCCAATTTTTGTCATCACAATGTTCCATGACCGTGTCATCACAATGCTCCACAATTCTTGTCATCACAATGTTCCATGACCGTGTCATCACAATGCTACATGACACTGGTCATCACCGTTCTCCATGAACTTTGCCAACACAATGCTCTATATAGTTTTTCATGACAATTCTAAATTACCACTTTAATCAATTTGCTTGCTGACCATTTTCATCACATTTCTCTATTGTCATTACAATTCCCCATGACCCCTTTCTTCACAATGCTCCATGATGCCTGTCATCACAATGCTCAATGGCTTTTGTTATCACAATGCTCCAGGACCAGTTTCATCACAATACTCCATCCCCCTTGTCATCATGGTGCACAATGAAACCTCTCATTACAATGCTCCGTGACACTTGTCATCACAATGCTCCATGGCCCTTGTCATCACAATGCTCCAGAATTCTTGTCATCACCATGTTCCATGACCATGTCATCACAAATCTCCATGGCCCTTCGCATCACAATGCTCCAGAATTCTTGTCATCACAATGTTCCATGACCGTGTCATCACAATGCTCCATGGCCCTTTTCATCACAATGCTCGAGATTGCTTGTCATCACAAAGTTCCATGACCGTGTCATCACAATGCACCATGGGCTTTGTCATCACCATGCTCCAGAATTCTTGTCATCACAATGTTCCATGACCGTGTCATCACAATGCTCCAGAATTCTTGTCATCACCATGTTCCATGACAATGTCATCACAATTCTCCATGGCCCTTCTCATCACAATGCTCCAGAATTCTTGTCATCACAATGTTCCATGACCGTGTCATTAAAATGCTCCAGAATTCTTGTCATCACAATGTTCCATGACCGTGTCATCACAATGCTCCATGGCCCTTTTCATCACAATGCTCCAGATTGCTTGTCATCACAATGTTCCATGACCGTGTCATCACAATGCACCATGGCCCTTGTCATCACAATGCTCCATAATTCTTGTCATCACAATGTTCCATGACCGTGTCATTAAAATGCTCCAGAATTCTTGTCATCACAATGTTCCATGACCATGTCATCACAATGCTCCATGGCCCTTGTCATCACAATTCTCCAGAATTCTTGTCATCACAATGTTCAATGACCGTGTCATCACAATGCTCCATGGCCCTTGTCATCACAATGCTCCATAATTCTTGTCATCACAATGTTCCATGACCGTGTCACCACAATGCTCCACAATTCTTTTCATCACAATGTTCCATGAACGTGTCATCACAATGCTACATGACACTGGTCATCACAGTTCTCCATGACCTTTGCCAACACAATGCTCTATATAGTTTTTCATGACAATTCTAAATGACCACTTTAATCAATTTGCTTGCTGACCATTTTCATCACATTTCTCTATTGTCATTACAATTCCCCATGACCCCTTTCTTCACAATGCTCCATGATGCCTGTCATCACAATGCTCAATGGCTTTTGTTATCACAATGCTCCAGGACCAGTTTCATCACAATACTCCATCCCCCTTGTCATCATGGTGCACAATGAAACCTCTCATTACAATGCTCCGTGACACTTGTCATCACAATGCTCCATGGCCCTTGTCATCACAATGCTCCAGAATTCTTGTCATCACCATGTTCCATGACCAGGTCATCACAATTCTCCATGGCACTTCGCATCACAATGCTCCAGAATTCTTGTCATCACAATGTTCCATGACCGTGTCATCACAATGCTCCATGGCCCTTTTCATCACAATGCTCCAGATTGCTTTTCATCACAAAGTTCCATAACCGTGTCATCACAATGCACCATGGCCTTTGTCATCACCATGCTCCAGAATTCTTGTCATCACAATGTTCCATGACCGTGTCATCACAATGCTCCATGGCCCTTGTCATCACAATGCTCCAGATTGCTTGTCATCACAATGTTCCATGACCATGTCATCACAATGCTCCATGGCCCTTGTCATCACAATTCTCCAGAATTCTTGTCATCACAATGTTCCATGACCGTGTCATCACAATGCTCCATGGCCCTTGTCATCACAATGCTCCAGAATTCTTGTCATAACAATGTTCCATGACCGTGTCATCACAATGCTCCATGGCCCTTGTCATCACAATGCTCCAGAATTCTTGTCATCACAATGTTCCATGACCGTGTCATCACAATGCTCCATGGCCCTTGTCATCACAATGCTCCAGAATTCTTGTCATCACAATGTTCCCTGACCGTGTCATCACAATGCTCCATAATTCTTGTCATCACAATGTTCCATGACCGTGTCATCACAATGCTCCATAATTCTTGTCATCACAATGTTCTATGACCGTGTCATCACAATGCTCCATGGCCCTTGTCATCACAATGCTCCAGAATTCTTGTCATCAAAATGTTCCATGACCGTGTCATCACAATGCTCCAGAATTCTTGTCATCACAATGTTCCATGACCGTGTCATCACAATGCTCCATAATTTTTGTCATCACAATGTTCCATGACCGTGTCACCACAATGCTCCACAATTCTTGTCATCACAATGTTCCATGACCGTGTCATCACAATGCTACATGACACTGGTCATCACAGTTCTCCATGACCTTTGCCAACACAATGCTCTATATAGTTTTTCCTGACAATTCTAAATGACCACTTTAATCAATTTGCTTGCTGACCATTTTCATCACATTTCTCTATTGTCATTACAATTCCCCATGACCCCTTTCTTCACAATGCTCCATGATGCCTGTCATCACAATGCTCAATGGCTTTTGTTATCACAATGCTCCAGGACCAGTTTCATCACAATACTCCATCCCCCTTGTCATCATGGTGCACAATGAAACCTCTCATTACAATGCTCCGTGACACTTGTCATCACAATGCTCCATGGCCCTTGTCATCACAATGCTCCAGAATTCTTGTCATCACCATGTTCCATGACCATGTCATCACAAATCTCCATGGCCCTTCGCATCACAATGCTCCAGAATTCTTGTCATCACAATGTTCCATGACCGTGTCATCACAATGCTCCATGGCCCTTTTCATCACAATGCTCCAGATTGCTTGTCATCACAAAGTTCCATGACCGTGTCATCACAATGCACCATGGGCTTTGTCATCACCATGCTCCAGAATTCTTGTCATCACAATGTTCCATGACCGTGTCATCACAATGCTCCAGAATTCTTGTCATCACCATGTTCCATGACAATGTCATCACAATTCTCCATGGCCCTTCTCATCACAATGCTCCAGAATTCTTGTCATCACAATGTTCCATGACCGTGTCATCACAATACTCCATGGCCCTTTTCATCACAATGCTCCAGATTGCTTGTCATCACAATGTTCCATGACCGTGTCATCACAATGCACCATGGCCCTTGTCATCACAATGCTCCATAATTCTTGTCATCACAATGTTCCATGACCGTGTCATTAAAATGCTCCAGAATTCTTGTCATCACAATGTTCCATGACCATGTCATCACAATGCTCCATGGCCCTTGTCATCACAATTCTCCAGAATTCTTGTCATCACAATGTTCAATGACCGTGTCATCACAATGCTCCATGGCCCTTGTCATCACAATGCTCCATAATTTTTGTCATCACAATGTTCCATGACCGTGTCACCACAATGCTCCAGAATTCTTGTCATCACAATGTTCCATGACCGTGTCATCACAATGCTCCATGGCCCTTGTCATCACAATGCTCCAGAATTCTTGTCATCACAATGTTCCATGACCGTGTCATCACAATGCTCCATGGCCCTTGTCATCACAATGCTCCAGAATTCTTGTCATCACAATGCTCCATAATTCTTGTCATCACAATGTTCCATGACCGTGTCATCACAATGCTCCATAATTCTTGTCATCACAATGTTCCATGACCGTGTCACCACAATGCTCCATGGCCCTTGTCATCACAATGCTCCAGAATTCTTGTCATGACAATGTTCCATGACCGTGTCATCACAATGCTCCATGGCCCTTGTCATCACAATTCTCCAGAATTCTTGTCATCACAATGTTCCATGACCGTGTCATCACAATGCTCCATAATTCTTGTCATCACAATGTTCCATGACCGTGTCATCACAATGCTCCATAATTCTTGTCATCACAATGTTCCATGACCGTGTCACCACAATGCTCCCCAATTTTTGTCATCACAATGTTCCATGACCGTGTCATCACAATGCTACATGACACTGGTCATCACATTTCTCCATGACCTTTGCCATCACAATGCTCTATATAATTTTTCATGACAATTCTAAATGACCACTTTAATCAATTTGCTTGCTGACCATTTTCATCACATTTCTCTATTGTCATTACAATTCCCCATGACCCCTTTCTTCACAATGCTCCATGATGCCTGTCATCACAATGCTCAATGGCTTTTGTTATCACAGTGCTCCAGGACCCGATTCATCACAATACTCCATCCCCCTTGTCATCACAGTGCACAATGAAACCTCTCATTACAATGCTCCGTGAAACTTCTCATCACAATGCTCCATGGCCCTTGTCATCACAATGCTCCAGAATTCTTGTCATCACCATGTTCCATGACCATGTCATCACAATTCTCCATGGCCCTTCGCATCACAATGCTCCAGAATTCTTGTCATCACAATGTTCCATGACCGTGTCATCACAATGCTCCATGGCCCTTTTCATCACAATGCTCCAGATTGCTTGTCATCACAAAGTTCCATAACCGTGTCATCACAATGCACCATGGCCTTTGTCATCACCATGCTCCAGAATTCTTGTCATCACAATGTTCCATGACCATGTCATCACAATGCTCCAGAATTCTTGTCATCACCATGTTCCATGACCATGTCATCACAATTCTCCATGGCACTTCTCATCACAATTCTCCAGAATCCTTGTCATCACAATGTTCCATGACCGTGTCATCACAATGCTCCATGGTCCTTTTCATCACAATGCTCCATATTGCTTGTCATCACAATGTTCCATGACCGTGTCATCACAATGCACCATGGCCCTTGTCATCACAATGCTCCATAATTCTTGTCATCACAATGTTCCATGACCGTGTCATTAAAATGCTCCAGAATTCTTGTCATCACAATGTTCCATGACCATGTCATCACAATGCTCCATGGCCCTTGTCATCACAATTCTCCAGAATTCTTGTCATCACAATGTTCCATGACCGTGTCATCACAATGCTCCATGGCCCTTTTCATCACAATGCTCCAGAATTCTTGTCATCACAATGTTCCATGACCGTGTCATCACAATGCTCCATGGCCCTTGTCATCACAATGCTCCAGAATCCTTGTCATCACAATGTTCCATGACCGTGTCATCACAATGCTCCATGGCCCTTGTCATCACAATGCTCCAGAATTCTTGTCATCACAATGTTCCATGACCGTGTCATCACAATGCTCCATAATTCTTGTCATCACCATGTTCCATGACCGTGTCATCACAATGCTCCATAATTCTTGTCATCACAATGTTCCATGACCGTGTAATCACAATGCTCCACAATTCTTCTCATCACAATGTTCCATGACCGTGTCATCACAATGCTCCATGGCCCTTGTCATCACAATGCTCCAGAATTCTTGTCATCACAATGTTCCATGACCGTGTCATCACAATGCTCCATAATTCTTGTCATCACAATGCTCCATGACCGTGTCATCAAAATGCTCCATAATTCTTGTCATCACAATGTTCCATAACCGTGTCACCACAATGCTCCATAATTCTTGTCATCACAATGTTCCATGACCGTGTCATCACAATGCTACATGACACTGGTCATCACAGTTCTCCATGACCTTTGCCATCACAATGCTCTATATAGTTTTTCATGACAATTCTAAATGAGCACTTTAATCAATTTGCTTGCTGACCATTTTCATCACATTTCTCTATTGTCATTACAATTCCCCATGACCCCTTTCTTCACAATGCGCCATGATGCCTGTCATCACAGTGCTCAATGGCTTTTGTTATCACAATGCTCCAGGACCAGTTTCATCACAATACTCCATCCCCCTTGTCATCACGGTGCACAATGAAAGCTCTCATTACAATGCTCCGTGACACTTGTCATCACAATGCTCCATGGCCCTTGTCATCACAATGCTCCAGAATTCTTGTCATCACCATGTTCCATGACCAGGTCATCACAATTCTCCATGGCACTTCGCATCACAATGCTCCAGAATTCTTGTCATCACAATGTTCCATGACCGTGTCATCACAATGCTCCATGGCCCTTTTCATCACAATGCTCCAGATTGCTTTTCATCACAAAGTTCCATAACCGTGTCATCACAATGCACCATGGCCTTTGTCATCACCATGCTCCAGAATTCTTGTCATCACAATGTTCCATGACCGTGTCATCACAATGCTCCATGGCCCTTGTCATCACAATGCTCCAGATTGCTTGTCATCACAATGTTCCATGACCGTGTCTTCACAAGGCACCATGGCCCTTGTCATCACAATGCTCCATAATTCTTGTCATCACAATGTTCCATGACCGTGTCATTAAAATGCTCCAGAATTCTTGTCATCACAATGTTCCATGACCATGTCATCACAATGCTCCATGGCCCTTGTCATCACAATTCTCCAGAATTCTTGTCATCACAATGTTCCATGACCGTGTCATCACAATGCTCCATGGCCCTTGTCATCACAATGCTCCAGAATTCTTGTCATCACAATGTTCCATGACCGTGTCATCACAATGCTCCATGGCCCTTGTCATCACAATGCTCCAGAATTCTTGTCATCACAATGTTCCATGACCGTGTCATCACAATGCTCCATAATTCTTGTCATCACAATGTTCCATGACCGTGTCATCACAATGCTCCATAATTCTTGTCATCACAATGTTCTATGACCGTGTCATCACAATGCTCCATGGCCCTTGTCATCACAATGCTCCAGAATTCTTGTCATCAAAATGTTCCATGACCGTGTCATCACAATGCTCCAGAATTCTTGTCATCACAATGTTCCATGACCGTGTCATCACAATGCTCCATAATTCTTGTCATCACAATGTTCCATGACCATGTCATCACAATGCTCCATGGCCCTTGTCATCACAATGCTCCAGAATTCTTGTCATCACCATGTTCCATGACCAGGTCATCACAATTCTCCATGGCACTTCGCATCACAATGCTCCAGAATTCTTGTCATCACAATGTTCCATGACCGTGTCATCACAATGCTCCATGGCCCTTTTCAGCACAATGCTCCAGATTGCTTTTCATCACAAAGTTCCATAACCGTGTCATCACAATGCACCATGGCCTTTGTCATCACCATGCTCCAGAATTCTTGTCATCACAATGTTCCATGACCGTGTCATCACAATGCTCCATGGCCCTTGTCATCACAATGCTCCAGATTGCTTGTCATCACAATGTTCCATGACCGTGTCTTCACAATGCACCATGGCCCTTTTCATCACAATGCTCCATAATTCTTGTCATCACAATGTTCCATGACCGTGTCATTAAAATGCTCCAGAATTCTTGTCATCACAATGTTCCATGACCATGTCATCACAATGCTCCATGGCCCTTGTCATCACAATGCTCCAGAATTCTTGTCATCACAATGTTCCATGACCGTGTCATCACAATGCTCCATGGCCCTTGTCATCACAATGCTCCAGAATTCTTGTCATCAAAATGTTCCATGACCGTGTCATCACAATGCTCCAGAATTCTTGTCATCACAATGTTCCATGACCGTGTCATCACAATGCTCCATAATTCTTGTCATCACAATGTTCCATGACCGTGTCACCACAATGCTCCACAATTCTTGTCATCACAATGTTCCATGACCGTGTCATCACAATGCTACATGACACTGGTCATCACAGTTCTCCATGACCTTTGCCAACACAATGCTCTATATAGTTTTTCCTGACAATTCTAAATGACCACTTTAATCAATTTGCTTGCTGACCATTTTCATCACATTTCTCTATTGTCATTACAATTCCCCATGACCCCTTTCTTCACAATGCTCCATGATGCCTGTCATCACAATGCTCAATGGCTTTTGTTATCACAATGCTCCAGGACCAGTTTCATCACAATACTCCATCCCCCTTGTCATCATGGTGCACAATGAAACCTCTCATTACAATGCTCCGTGACACTTGTCATCACAATGCTCCATGGCCCTTGTCATCACAATGCTCCAGAATTCTTGTCATCACCATGTTCCATGACCATGTCATCACAAATCTCCATGGCCCTTCGCATCACAATGCTCCAGAATTCTTGTCATCACAATGTTCCATGACCGTGTCATCACAATGCTCCATGGCACTTTTCATCACAATGCTCCAGATTGCTTGTCATCACAAAGTTCCATGACCGTGTCATCACAATGCACCATGGGCTTTGTCATCACCATGCTCCAGAATTCTTGTCATCACAATGTTCCATGACCGTGTCATCACAATGCTCCAGAATTCTTGTCATCACCATGTTCCATGACAATGTCATCACAATTCTCCATGGCCCTTCTCATCACAATGCTCCAGAATTCTTGTCATCACAATGTTCCATGACCATGTCATCACAATGCTCCATGTCCCTTGTCATCACAATTCTCCAGAATTCTTGTCATCACAATGTTCAATGACCGTGTCATCACAATGCTCCATGGCCCTTGTCATCACAATGCTCCATAATTCTTGTCATCACAATGTTCCATGACCGTGTCACCACAATGCTCCACAATTCTTGTCATCACAATGTTCCATGACCGTGTCATCACAATGCTACATGACACTGGTCATCACAGTTTTCCATGACCTTTGCCAACACAATGCTCTATATAGTATTTCATGACAATTCTAAATGACCACTTTAATCAATTTGCTTGCTGACCATTTTCATCACATTTCTCTATTCTAATTACAATTCCCCATGACCCCTTTCTTCACAATGCTCCATGATGCCTGTCATCACAATGCTCAATGGCTTTTGTTATCACAATGCTCCAGGACCAGTTTCATCACAATACTCCATCCCCCTTGTCATCATGGTGCACAATGAAACCTCTCATTACAATGCTCCGTGACACTTGTCATCACAATGCTCCATGGCCCTTGTCATCACAATGCTCCAGAATTCTTGTCATCACCATGTTCCATGACCATGTCATCACAAATCTCCATGGCCCTTCGCATCACAATGCTCCAGAATTCTTGTCATCACAATGTTCCATGACCGTGTCATCCAAATGCTCCATGGCCCTTTTCATCACAATGCTCCAGATTGCTTGTCATCACAAAGTTCCATGACCGTGTCATCACAATGCACCATGGGCTTTGTCATCACCATGCTCCAGAATTCTTGTCATCACAATGTTCCATGACCGTGTCATCACAATGCTCCAGATTTCTTGTCATCACCATGTTCCATGACAATGTCATCACAATTCTCCATGGCCCT
Organism: Balaenoptera acutorostrata; assembly: GCF_949987535.1. Taxonomy (NCBI): domain Eukaryota; kingdom Metazoa; phylum Chordata; class Mammalia; order Artiodactyla; family Balaenopteridae; genus Balaenoptera; species Balaenoptera acutorostrata. The sequence continues at coordinate 47,716 of NW_026646542.1, read as the reverse complement.
TCTCATTACAATGCTCCAGAATTCTTTTCATCACAATGTTCCATGACCGTGTCATCACAATGCTCCATGGCCCTTTTCATCACAATGCTCCAGATTGCTTGTCATCACAATGTTCCATGACCGTGTCATCACAATGCTCTGGCCCTTGTCATCACAATGCTCCAGAATTCTTGTCATCACAATGTTCCATGCCGTGTCATCACAATGCTCCATAATTCTTGTCATCACCATGTTCCATGACCGTGTCATCACAATGCTCCATAATTATTGTCATCACAATGTTCCATGACCGTGTAATCACAATGCTCCACAATTCTTCTCATCACAATGTTCCATGACCGTGTCATCACAATGCTCCATGGCCCTTGTCATCACAATGCTCCAGAATTCTTGTCATCACAATGTTCCATGACCGTGTCATCACAATGCTCCATAATTCTTGTCATCACAATGTTCCATGACCGTGTCATCAAAATGCTCCAGAATTCTTGTCATCACAATGTTCCATAACCGTGTCACCACAATGCTCCATAATTCTTGTCATCACAATGTTCCATGACCGTGTCATCACAATGCTACATGACACTGGTCATCACAGTTCTCCATGACCTTTGCCATCACAATGCTCTATATAGTTTTTCATGACAATTCTAAATGAGCACTTTAATCAATTTGCTTGCTGACCATTTTCATCACATTTCTCTATTGTCATTACAATTCCCCCATGACCCCTTTCTTCACAATGCGCCATGATGCCTGTCATCACAGTGCTCAATGGCTTTTGTTATCACAATGCTCCAGGACCAGTTTCATCACAATACTCCATCCCCCTTGTCATCACGGTGCACAATGAAAGCTCACATTACAATGCTCCGTGACACTTGTCATCACAATGCTCCATGGCCCTTTTCATCACAATGCTCCAGAATTCTTGTCATCACCATGTTCCATGACCAGGTCATCACAATTCTCCATGGCACTTCGCATCACAATGCTCCAGAATTCTTGTCATCACAATGTTCCATGACCGTGTCATCACAATGCTCCTATTAGGCCCTTTTCATCACAATGCTCCAGATTGCTTTTCATCACAAAGTTCCATAACCGTGTCATCACAATGCACCATGGCCTTTGTCATCACCATGCTCCAGAATTCTTGTCATCACAATGTTCCATGACCGTGTCATCACAATGCTCCATGGCCCTTGTCATCACAATGCTCCAGATTGCTTGTCATCACAATGTTCCATGACCGTGTCTTCACAATGCACCATGGCCCTTGTCATCACAATGCTCCATAATTCTTGTCATCACAATGTTCCATGACCGTGTCATTAAAATGCTCCAGAATTCTTGTCATCACAATGTTCCATGACCATGTCATCACAATGCTCCATGCCCTTGTCATCACAATTCTCCAGAATTCTTGTCATCACAATGTTCCATGACCGTGTCATCACAATGCTCCATGGCCCTTGTCATCACAATGCTCCAGAATTCTTGTAATAACAATGTTCCATGACCGATTCATCACAATGCTCCATGGCCCTTGTCATCACAATGCTCCAGAATTCTTTTCATCACAATGTTCCATGACCGTGTCATCACAATGCTCCATGGCCCTTGTCATCACAATGCTCCAGAATTCTTGTCATCACAATGTTCCATGACCGTGTCATCACAATGCTCCATAATTCTTGTCATCACAATGTTCCATGACCGTGTCATCACAATGCTCCATAATTCTTGTCATCACAATGTTCTATGACCGTGTCATCACAATGCTCCATGGCCCTTGTCATCACAATGCTCCAGAATTCTTGTCATCAAAATGTTCCATGGCCGTGTCATCACAATGCTCCAGAATTCTTGTCATCACAATGTTCCATGACCGTGTCATCACAATGCTCCATAATTCTTGTCATCACAATGTTCCATGACCGTGTCACCACAATGCTCCACAATTCTTGTCATCACAATGTTCCATGACCGTGTCATCACAATGCTACATGACACTGGTCATCACAGTTCTCCATGACCTTTGCCAACACAATGCTCTATATAGTTTTTCCTGACAATTCTAAATGACCACTTTAATCAATTTGCTTGCTGACCATTTTCATCACATTTCTCTATTGTCATTACAATTCCCCATGACCCCTTTCTTCAAAATGCTCCATGATGCCTGTCATCACAATGCTCAATGGCTTTTGTTATCACAATGCTCCAGGACCAGTTTCATCACAATACTCCATCCCCCTTTTCATCATGGTGCACAATGAAATCTCTCATTACAAGGCTCCGTGACACTTGTCATCACAATGCTCCATGGCCCTTGTCATCACAATGCTCCAGAATTCTTGTCATCACCATGTTCCATGACCATGTCATCACAAATCTCCATGGCCCTTCGCATCACAATGCTCCAGAATTCTTGTCATCACAATGTTCCATGACCGTGTCATCACAATGCTCCATGGCCCTTTTCATCACAATGCTCCAGATTGCTTGTCATCACAAAGTTCCATGACCGTGTCATCACAATGCACCATGGGCTTTGTCATCACCATGCTCCAGAATTCTTGTCATCACAATGTTCCATGACCGTGTCATCACAATGCTCCAGAATTCTTGTCATCACCATGTTCCATGACAATGTCATCACAATTCTCCATGGCCCTTCTCATCACAATGCTCCAGAATTCTTGTCATCACAATGTTCCATGACCGTGTCATCACAATACTCCATGGCCCTTTCATCACAATGCTCCAGATTGCTTGTCATCACAATGTTCCATGACCGTGTCATCACAATGCACCATGGCCCTTGTCATCACAATGCTCCATAATTCTTGTCATCACAATGTTCCATGACCGTGTCATTAAAATGCTCCAGAATTCTTGTCATCACAATGTTCCATGACCATGTCATCACAATGCTCCATGGCCCTTGTCATCACAATTCTCCAGAATTCTTGTCATCACAATGTTCAATGACCGTGTCATCACAATGCTCCATGGCCCTTGTCATCACAATTCTCCATAATTTTTGTCATCACAATGTTCCATGACCGTGTCACCACAATGCTCCACAATTCTTGTCATCACAATGTTCCATGACCGTGTCATCACAATGCTACATGACACTGGTCATCACAGTTCTCCATGACCTTTGCCAACACAATGCTCTATATAGTTTTTCATGACAATTCTAAATGACCACTTTAATCAATTTGCTTGCTGACCATTTTCATCACATTTCTCTATTCTCATTACAATTCCCCATGACCCCTTCCTTCACAATGCTCCATGATGCCTGTCATCACAATGCTCAATGGCTTTTGTTATCACAATGCTCCAGGACCAGTTTCATCACAATACTCCATCCCCCTTGTCATCATGGTGCACAATGAAACCTCTCATTACAATGCTCCGTGACACTTGTCATCACAATGCTCCATGGCCCTTGTCATCACAATGCTCCAGAATTCTTGTCATCACCATGTTCCATGACCATGTCATCACAAATCTCCATGGCCCTTCGCATCACAATGCTCCAGAATTCTTGTCATCACAATGTTCCATGACCGTGTCATCCAAATGCTCCATGGCCCTTTTCATCACAATGCTCCAGATTGCTTGTCATCACAAAGTTCCATGACCGTGTCATCACAATGCACCATGGGCTTTGTCATCACCATGCTCCAGAATTCTTGTCATCACAATGTTCCATGACCGTGTCATCACAATGCTCCAGATTTCTTGTCATCACCATGTTCCATGACAATGTCATCACAATTCTCCATGGCCCTTCTCATCACAATGCTCCAGAATTCTTGTCATCACAATGTTCCATGACCGTGTCATCACAATGCTCCATGGCCCTTTTCATCACAATGCTCCAGATTGCTTGTCATCACAATGTTCCATGACCGTGTCATCACAATGCACCATGGCCCTTGTCATCACAATGCTCCATAATTCTTGTCATCACAATGTTCCATGACCGTGTCATTAAAATGCTCCAGAATTCTTGTCATCACAATGTTCCATGACCATGTCATCACAATGCTCCATGGCCCTTGTCATCACAATTCTCCAGAATTCTTGTCATCACAATGTTCCATGACCGTGTCATCACAATGCTCCATGGCCCTTGTCATCACAATGCTCCATAATTCTTGTCATCACAATGTTCCATGACCGTGTCATCACAATGCTCCATGGCCCTTGTCATCACAATGCTCCAGAATTCTTTTCATCACAATGTTCCATGACCGTGTCATCACAATGCTCCATGGCCCTTGTCATCACAATGCTCCAGATTTCTTGTCATCACAATGTTCCATGACCGTGTCATCACAATGCCCCATAATTCTTGTCATCAAAATGTTCCATGACCGTGTCATCACAATGCTCCAGAATTCTTGTCATCACAATGTTCCATGACCGTGTCATCACAATGCTGCATGGCCCTTGTCATCACAATGCTCCAGCATTCTTGTCATCACAATGTTCCATGACAGTGTCATCACAATGCTCCATGGCCCTTGTCATCACAATGCTTCAGATTGCTTGTCATCACAAAGTTCCATGACTGTGTCATCACAATGCACCATGGCCCTTGTCATCACAATGCTCCAGAATTCTTGTCATCACAATGTTCCATGACCGTGTCATTAAAATGCTCCAGAATTCTTGTCATCACAATGTTCCATGACCATGTCATCACAATGCTCCATGGCCCTTGTCATCACAATTCTCCAGAATTCTTGTCATCACAATGTTCCATGACCGTGTCATCACAATGCTGCATGGCCCTTGTCATCACATTGCTCCAGCATTCTTGTCATCACAATGTTCCATGACAGTGTCATCACAATGCTCCATGGCCCTGGTCATCACAATGCTTCAGATTGCTTGTCATCACAAAGTTCCATGACTGTGTCATCACAATGCACCATGGCCCTTGTCATCACAATGCTCCAGAATTTTTGTCATCACAATGTTCCATGACCGTGTCATCACAATGCTCCATGGCCCTTTTCATCCCAATGCTCTAGAATTCTTGTCATCACAATGTTCCATGACCGTGTCATCACAATGCTCCATGGCCCTTGTCATCACAATGCTCCAGAATTCTTGTCATCACAAAGTTCCATGACCGTGTCATCACAATGCACCATGGCCCTTGTCATCACAATGCTCCAGAATTCTTGTCATCACTATGTTCCATGACCGTGTCATCACAATGCTCCATGGCCCTTGTCATCACAATGCTCCAGAATTCTTGTCATCACAATGTTCCATGACCGTGTCATCACAATGCTCCATGGCCCTTGTCATCACAATGCTCCAGAATTCTTGTCATCACAATGTTCCATGACCGTGTCATCACAATGCTCCATAATTCTTGTCATCACAATGTTCCATGACCGTGTCATCACAATGCTCCATAATTCTTGTCATCACAATGTTCCATGACCGTGTCATCACAATGCTACATGACACTGGTCATCACAGTTCTCCATGACCTTTGCCAACACAATGCTCTATATAGTTTTTCATGACAATTCTAAATGACCACTTTAATCAATTTGCTTGCTGACCATTTTCATCACATTTCTCTATTGTCATTACAATTCCCCATGACCCCTTTCTTCACAATGCTCCATGATGCCTGTCATCACAATGCTCAATGGCTTTTGTTATCACAATGCTCCAGGACCAGTTTCATCACAATACTCCATCCCCCTTGTCATCACGGTGCACAATGAAAGCTCTCATTACAATGCTCCGTGACACTTGTCATCACAATGCTCCATGGCCTTTGTCATCACAATGCTCCAGAATTCTTGTCATCACCATGTTCCATGACCAGGTCATCACAATTCTCCATGGCACTTCGCATCACAATGCTCCAGAATTCTTGTCATCACAATGTTCCATGACCGTGTCATCACAATGCTCCATGGCCCTTTTCATCACAATGCTCCAGATTGCTTTTCATCACAAAGTTCCATAACCGTGTCATCACAATGCACCATGGCCTTTGTCATCACCATGCTCCAGAATTCTTGTCATCACAATGTTCCATGACCGTGTCATCACAATGCTCCATGGCCCTTGTCATCACAATGCTCCAGATTGCTTGTCATCACAATGTTCCATGACCGTGTCTTCACAATGCACCATGGCCCTTGTCATCACAATGCTCCATAATTCTTGTCATCACAATGTTCCATGACCGTGTCATTAAAATGCTCCAGAATTCTTGTCATCACAATGTTCCATGACCATGTCATCACAATGCTCCATGGCCCTTGTCATCACAATTCTCCAGAATTCTTGTCATCACAATGTTCCATGACCGTGTCATCACAATGCTCCACGGCCCTTGTCATCACAATGCTCCAGAATTCTTGTCATAACAATGTTCCATGACCGTGTCATCACAATGCTCCATGGCCCTTGTCATCACAATGCTCCAGAATTCTTGTCATCACAATGTTCCATGACCGTGTCATCACAATGCTCCATGGCCCTTGTCATCACAATGCTCCAGAATTCTTGTCATCACAATGTTCCATGACCGTGTCATCACAATTCTCCATAATTCTTGTCATCACAATGTTCCATGACCGTGTCATCACAATGCTCCATAATTCTTGTCATCACAATGTTCTATCACCGTGTCATCACAATGCTCCATGGCCCTTGTCATCACAATGCTCCAGAATTCTTGTCATCACAATGTTCCATGACCGTGTCATCACAATGCTCCAGAATTCTTGTCATCACAATGTTCCATGACCGTGTCATCACAATGCTCCATAATTCTTGTCATCACAATGTTCCATGACCGTGTCACCACAATGCTCCACAATTCTTGTCATCACAATGTTCCATGACCGTGTCATCACAATGCTACATGACACTGGTCATCACAGTTCTCCATGACCTTTGCCAACACAATGCTCTATATAGTTTTTCATGACAATTCTAAATTACCACTTTAATCAATTTGCTTGCTGACCATTTTCATCACATTTCTCTATTGTCATTACAATTCCCCATGACCCCTTTCTTCACAATGCTCCATGATGCCTGTCATCACAATGCTCAATGGCTTTTGTTATCACAATGCTCCAGGACCAGTTTCATCACAATACTCCATCCCCCTTGTCATCATGGTGCACAATGAAACCTCTCATTACAATGCTCCGTGACACTTGTCATCACAATGCTCCATGGCCCTTGTCATCACAATGCTCCAGAATTCTTGTCATCACCATGTTCCATGACCATGTCATCACAAATCTCCATGGCCCTTCGCATCACAATGCTCCAGAATTCTTGTCATCACAATGTTCCATGACCGTGTCATCACAATGCTCCATGGCCCTTTTCATCACAATGCTCGAGATTGCTTGTCATCACAAAGTTCCATGACCGTGTCATCACAATGCACCATGGGCTTTGTCATCACCATGCTCCAGAATTCTTGTCATCACAATGTTCCATGACCGTGTCATCACAATGCTCCAGAATTCTTGTCATCACCATGTTCCATGACAATGTCATCACAATTCTCCATGGCCCTTCTCATCACAATGCTCCAGAATTCTTGTCATCACAATGTTCCATGACCGTGTCATTAAAATGCTCCAGAATTCTTGTCATCACAATGTTCCATGACCGTGTCATCACAATGCTCCATGGCCCTTTTCATCACAATGCTCCAGATTGCTTGTCATCACAATGTTCCATGACCGTGTCATCACAATGCACCATGGCCCTTGTCATCACAATGCTCCATAATTCTTGTCATCACAATGTTCCATGACCGTGTCATTAAAATGCTCCAGAATTCTTGTCATCACAATGTTCCATGACCATGTCATCACAATGCTCCATGGCCCTTGTCATCACAATTCTCCAGAATTCTTGTCATCACAATGTTCAATGACCGTGTCATCACAATGCTCCATGGCCCTTGTCATCACAATGCTCCATAATTCTTGTCATCACAATGTTCCATGACCGTGTCACCACAATGCTCCACAATTCTTTTCATCACAATGTTCCATGAACGTGTCATCACAATGCTACATGACACTGGTCATCACAGTTCTCCATGACCTTTGCCAACACAATGCTCTATATAGTTTTTCATGACAATTCTAAATGACCACTTTAATCAATTTGCTTGCTGACCATTTTCATCACATTTCTCTATTGTCATTACAATTCCCCATGACCCCTTTCTTCACAATGCTCCATGATGCCTGTCATCACAATGCTCAATGGCTTTTGTTATCACAATGCTCCAGGACCAGTTTCATCACAATACTCCATCCCCCTTGTCATCATGGTGCACAATGAAACCTCTCATTACAATGCTCCGTGACACTTGTCATCACAATGCTCCATGGCCCTTGTCATCACAATGCTCCAGAATTCTTGTCATCACCATGTTCCATGACCAGGTCATCACAATTCTCCATGGCACTTCGCATCACAATGCTCCAGAATTCTTGTCATCACAATGTTCCATGACCGTGTCATCACAATGCTCCATGGCCCTTTTCATCACAATGCTCCAGATTGCTTTTCATCACAAAGTTCCATAACCGTGTCATCACAATGCACCATGGCCTTTGTCATCACCATGCTCCAGAATTCTTGTCATCACAATGTTCCATGACCGTGTCATCACAATGCTCCATGGCCCTTGTCATCACAATGCTCCAGATTGCTTGTCATCACAATGTTCCATGACCATGTCATCACAATGCTCCATGGCCCTTGTCATCACAATTCTCCAGAATTCTTGTCATCACAATGTTCCATGACCGTGTCATCACAATGCTCCATGGCCCTTGTCATCACAATGCTCCAGAATTCTTGTCATAACAATGTTCCATGACCGTGTCATCACAATGCTCCATGGCCCTTGTCATCACAATGCTCCAGAATTCTTGTCATCACAATGTTCCATGACCGTGTCATCACAATGCTCCATGGCCCTTGTCATCACAATGCTCCAGAATTCTTGTCATCACAATGTTCCCTGACCGTGTCATCACAATGCTCCATAATTCTTGTCATCACAATGTTCCATGACCGTGTCATCACAATGCTCCATAATTCTTGTCATCACAATGTTCTATGACCGTGTCATCACAATGCTCCATGGCCCTTGTCATCACAATGCTCCAGAATTCTTGTCATCAAAATGTTCCATGACCGTGTCATCACAATGCTCCAGAATTCTTGTCATCACAATGTTCCATGACCGTGTCATCACAATGCTCCATAATTTTTGTCATCACAATGTTCCATGACCGTGTCACCACAATGCTCCACAATTCTTGTCATCACAATGTTCCATGACCGTGTCATCACAATGCTACATGACACTGGTCATCACAGTTCTCCATGACCTTTGCCAACACAATGCTCTATATAGTTTTTCCTGACAATTCTAAATGACCACTTTAATCAATTTGCTTGCTGACCATTTTCATCACATTTCTCTATTGTCATTACAATTCCCCATGACCCCTTTCTTCACAATGCTCCATGATGCCTGTCATCACAATGCTCAATGGCTTTTGTTATCACAATGCTCCAGGACCAGTTTCATCACAATACTCCATCCCCCTTGTCATCATGGTGCACAATGAAACCTCTCATTACAATGCTCCGTGACACTTGTCATCACAATGCTCCATGGCCCTTGTCATCACAATGCTCCAGAATTCTTGTCATCACCATGTTCCATGACCATGTCATCACAAATCTCCATGGCCCTTCGCATCACAATGCTCCAGAATTCTTGTCATCACAATGTTCCATGACCGTGTCATCACAATGCTCCATGGCCCTTTTCATCACAATGCTGCAGATTGCTTGTCATCACAAAGTTCCATGACCGTGTCATCACAATGCACCATGGGCTTTGTCATCACCATGCTCCAGAATTCTTGTCATCACAATGTTCCATGACCGTGTCATCACAATGCTCCAGAATTCTTGTCATCACCATGTTCCATGACAATGTCATCACAATTCTCCATGGCCCTTCTCATCACAATGCTCCAGAATTCTTGTCATCACAATGTTCCATGACCGTGTCATCACAATACTCCATGGCCCTTTTCATCACAATGCTCCAGATTGCTTGTCATCACAATGTTCCATGACCGTGTCATCACAATGCACCATGGCCCTTGTCATCACAATGCTCCATAATTCTTGTCATCACAATGTTCCATGACCGTGTCATTAAAATGCTCCAGAATTCTTGTCATCACAATGTTCCATGACCATGTCATCACAATGCTCCATGGCCCTTGTCATCACAATTCTCCAGAATTCTTGTCATCACAATGTTCAATGACCGTGTCATCACAATGCTCCATGGCCCTTGTCATCACAATGCTCCATAATTTTTGTCATCACAATGTTCCATGACCGTGTCACCACAATGCTCCAGAATTCTTGTCATCACAATGTTCCATGACCGTGTCATCACAATGCTCCATGGCCCTTGTCATCACAATGCTCCAGAATTCTTGTCATCACAATGTTCCATGACCGTGTCATCACAATGCTCCATGGCCCTTGTCATCACAATGCTCCAGAATTCTTGTCATCACAATGCTCCATAATTCTTGTCATCACAATGTTCCATGACCGTGTCATCACAATGCTCCATAATTCTTGTCATCACAATGTTCCATGACCGTGTCACCACAATGCTCCATGGCCCTTGTCATCACAATGCTCCAGAATTCTTGTCATGACAATGTTCCATGACCGTGTCATCACAATGCTCCATGGCCCTTGTCATCACAATTCTCCAGAATTCTTGTCATCACAATGTTCCATGACCGTGTCATCACAATGCTCCATAATTCTTGTCATCACAATGTTCCATGACCGTGTCATCACAATGCTCCATAATTCTTGTCATCACAATGTTCCATGACCGTGTCACCACAATGCTCCCCAATTTTTGTCATCACAATGTTCCATGACCGTGTCATCACAATGCTACATGACACTGGTCATCACATTTCTCCATGACCTTTGCCATCACAATGCTCTATATAATTTTTCATGACAATTCTAAATGACCACTTTAATCAATTTGCTTGCTGACCATTTTCATCACATTTCTCTATTGTCATTACAATTCCCCATGACCCCTTTCTTCACAATGCTCCATGATGCCTGTCATCACAATGCTCAATGGCTTTTGTTATCACAGTGCTCCAGGACCCGATTCATCACAATACTCCATCCCCCTTGTCATCACAGTGCACAATGAAACCTCTCATTACAATGCTCCGTGAAACTTCTCATCACAATGCTCCATGGCCCTTGTCATCACAATGCTCCAGAATTCTTGTCATCACCATGTTCCATGACCATGTCATCACAATTCTCTATGGCCCTTCGCATCACAATGCTCCAGAATTCTTGTCATCACAATGTTCCATGACCGTGTCATCACAATGCTCCATGGCCCTTTTCATCACAATGCTCCAGATTGCTTGTCATCACAAAGTTCCATAACCGTGTCATCACAATGCACCATGGCCTTTGTCATCACCATGCTCCAGAATTCTTGTCATCACAATGTTCCATGACCATGTCATCACAATGCTCCAGAATTCTTGTCATCACCATGTTCCATGACCATGTCATCACAATTCTCCATGGCACTTCTCATCACAATTCTCCAGAATCCTTGTCATCACAATGTTCCATGACCGTGTCATCACAATGCTCCATGGTCCTTTTCATCACAATGCTCCATATTGCTTGTCATCACAATGTTCCATGACCGTGTCATCACAATGCACCATGGCCCTTGTCATCACAATGCTCCATAATTCTTGTCATCACAATGTTCCATGACCGTGTCATTAAAATGCTCCAGAATTCTTGTCATCACAATGTTCCATGACCATGTCATCACAATGCTCCATGGCCCTTGTCATCACAATTCTCCAGAATTCTTGTCATCACAATGTTCCATGACCGTGTCATCACAATGCTCCATGGCCCTTTTCATCACAATGCTCCAGAATTCTTGTCATCACAATGTTCCATGACCGTGTCATCACAATGCTCCATGGCCCTTGTCATCACAATGCTCCAGAATCCTTGTCATCACAATGTTCCATGACCGTGTCATCACAATGCTCCATGGCCCTTGTCATCACAATGCTCCAGAATTCTTGTCATCACAATGTTCCATGACCGTGTCATCACAATGCTCCATAATTCTTGTCATCACCATGTTCCATGACCGTGTCATCACAATGCTCCATAATTCTTGTCATCACAATGTTCCATGACCGTGTAATCACAATGCTCCACAATTCTTCTCATCACAATGTTCCATGACCGTGTCATCACAATGCTCCATGGCCCTTGTCATCACAATGCTCCAGAATTCTTGTCATCACAATGTTCCATGACCGTGTCATCACAATGCTCCATAATTCTTGTCATCACAATGTTCCATGACCGTGTCATCAAAATGCTCCATAATTCTTGTCATCACAATGTTCCATAACCGTGTCACCACAATGCTCCATAATTCTTGTCATCACAATGTTCCATGACCGTGTCATCACAATGCTACATGACACTGGTCATCACAGTTCTCCATGACCTTTGCCATCACAATGCTCTATATAGTTTTTCATGACAATTCTAAATGAGCACTTTAATCAATTTGCTTGCTGACCATTTTCATCACATTTCTCTATTGTCATTACAATTCCCCATGACCCCTTTCTTCACAATGCGCCATGATGCCTGTCATCACAGTGCTCAATGGCTTTTGTTATCACAATGCTCCAGGACCAGTTTCATCACAATACTCCATCCCCCTTGTCATCACGGTGCACAATGAAAGCTCTCATTACAATGCTCCGTGACACTTGTCATCACAATGCTCCATGGCCCTTGTCATCACAATGCTCCAGAATTCTTGTCATCACCATGTTCCATGACCAGGTCATCACAATTCTCCATGGCACTTCGCATCACAATGCTCCAGAATTCTTGTCATCACAATGTTCCATGACCGTGTCATCACAATGCTCCATGGCCCTTTTCATCACAATGCTCCAGATTGCTTTTCATCACAAAGTTCCATAACCGTGTCATCACAATGCACCATGGCCTTTGTCATCACCATGCTCCAGAATTCTTGTCATCACAATGTTCCATGACCGTGTCATCACAATGCTCCATGGCCCTTGTCATCACAATGCTCCAGATTGCTTGTCATCACAATATTCCATGACCGTGTCTTCACAATGCACCATGGCCCTTTTCATCACAATGCTCCATAATTCTTGTCATCACAATGTTCCATGACCGTGTCATTAAAATGCTCCAGAATTCTTGTCATCACAATGTTCCATGACCATGTCATCACAATGCTCCATGGCCCTTGTCATCACAATGCTCCAGAATTCTTGTCATCACAATGTTCCATGACCGTGTCATCACAATGCTCCATAATTCTTGTCATCACAATGTTCCATGACCGTGTCATCAAAATGCTCCATAATTCTTGTCATCACAATGTTCCATAACCGTGTCACCACAATGCTCCATAATTCTTGTCATCACAATGTTCCATGACCATGTCATCACAATGCTACATGACACTGGTCATCACAGTTCTCCATGACCTTTGCCATCACAATGCTCTATATAGTTTTTCATGACAATTCTAAATGAGCACTTTAATCAATTTGCTTGCTGACCATTTTCATCACATTTCTCTATTGTCATTACAATTCCCCATGACCCCTTTCTTCACAATGCGCCATGATGCCTGTCATCACAGTGCTCAATGGCTTTTGTTATCACAATGCTCCAGGACCAGTTTCATCACAATACTCCATCCCCCTTGTCATCACGGTGCACAATGAAAGCTCTCATTACAATGCTCCGTGACACTTGTCATCACAATGCTCCATGGCCCTTGTCATCACAATGCTCCAGAATTCTTGTCATCACCATGTTCCATGACCAGGTCATCACAATTCTCCATGGCACTTCGCATCACAATGCTCCAGAATTCTTGTCATCACAATGTTCCATGACCGTGTCATCACAATGCTCCATGGCCCTTTTCATCACAATGCTCCAGATTGCTTTTCATCACAAAGTTCCATAACCGTGTCATCACAATGCACCATGGCCTTTGTCATCACCATGCTCCAGAATTCTTGTCATCACAATGTTCCATGACCGTGTCATCACAATGCTCCATGGCCCTTGTCATCACAATGCTCCAGATTGCTTGTCATCACAATATTCCATGACCGTGTCTTCACAATGCACCATGGCCCTTTTCATCACAATGCTCCATAATTCTTGTCATCACAATGTTCCATGACCGTGTCATTAAAATGCTCCAGAATTCTTGTCATCACAATGTTCCATGACCATGTCATCACAATGCTCCATGGCCCTTGTCATCACAATTCTCCAGAATTCTTGTCATCACAATGTTCCATGACCGTGTCATCACAATGCTCCATGGCCCTTGTCATCACAATGCTCCAGAATTCTTGTCATCACAATGTTCCATGACCGTGTCATCACAATGCTCCATGGCCCTTGTCATCACAATGCTCCAGAATTCTTGTCATCAAAATGTTCCATGACCGTGTCATCACAATGCTCCAGAATTCTTGTCATCACAATGTTCCATGACCGTGTCATCACAATGCTCCATAATTCTTGTCATCACAATGTTCCATGACCGTGTCACCACAATGCTCCACAATTCTTGTCATCACAATGTTCCATGACCGTGTCATCACAATGCTACATGACACTGGTCATCACAGTTCTCCATGACCTTTGCCAACACAATGCTCTATATAGTTTTTCCTGACAATTCTAAATGACCACTTTAATCAATTTGCTTGCTGACCATTTTCATCACATTTCTCTATTGTCATTACAATTCCCCATGACCCCTTTCTTCACAATGCGCCATGATGCCTGTCATCACAGTGCTCAATGGCTTTTGTTATCACAATGCTCCAGGACCAGTTTCATCACAATACTCCATCCCCCTTGTCATCACGGTGCACAATGAAAGCTCTCATTACAATGCTCCGTGACACTTGTCATCACAATGCTCCATGGCCCTTGTCATCACAATGCTCCAGAATTCTTGTCATCACCATGTTCCATGACCAGGTCATCACAATTCTCCATGGCACTTCGCATCACAATGCTCCAGAATTCTTGTCATCACAATGTTCCATGACCGTGTCATCACAATGCTCCATGGCCCTTTTCATCACAATGCTCCAGATTGCTTTTCATCACAAAGTTCCATAACCGTGTCATCACAATGCACCATGGCCTTTGTCATCACCATGCTCCAGAATTCTTGTCATCACAATGTTCCATGACCGTGTCATCACAATGCTCCATGGCCCTTGTCATCACAATGCTCCAGATTGCTTGTCATCACAATGTTCCATGACCGTGTCTTCACAATGCACCATGGCCCTTTTCATCACAATGCTCCATAATTCTTGTCATCACAATGTTCCATGACCGTGTCATTAAAATGCTCCAGAATTCTTGTCATCACAATGTTCCATGACCATGTCATCACAATGCTCCATGGCCCTTGTCATCACAATTCTCCAGAATTCTTGTCATCACAATGTTCCATGACCGTGTCATCACAATGCTCCATGGCCCTTGTCATCACAATGCTCCAGAATTCTTGTCATCACAATGTTCCATGACCGTGTCATCACAATGCTCCATGGCCCTTGTCATCACAATGCTCCAGAATTCTTGTCATCAAAATGTTCCATGACCGTGTCATCACAATGCTCCAGAATTCTTGTCATCACAATGTTCCATGACCGTGTCATCACAATGCTCCATAATTCTTGTCATCACAATGTTCCATGACCGTGTCACCACAATGCTCCACAATTCTTGTCATCACAATGTTCCATGACCGTGTCATCACAATGCTACATGACACTGGTCATCACAGTTCTCCATGACCTTTGCCAACACAATGCTCTATATAGTTTTTCCTGACAATTCTAAATGACCACTTTAATCAATTTGCTTGCTGACCATTTTCATCACATTTCTCTATTGTCATTACAATTCCCCATGACCCCTTTCTTCACAATGCGCCATGATGCCTGTCATCACAGTGCTCAATGGCTTTTGTTATCACAATGCTCCAGGACCAGTTTCATCACAATACTCCATCCCCCTTGTCATCACGGTGCACAATGAAAGCTCTCATTACAATGCTCCGTGACACTTGTCATCACAATGCTCCATGGCCCTTGTCATCACAATGCTCCAGAATTCTTGTCATCACCATGTTCCATGACCAGGTCATCACAATTCTCCATGGCACTTCGCATCACAATGCTCCAGAATTCTTGTCATCACAATGTTCCATGACCGTGTCATCACAATGCTCCATGGCCCTTTTCATCACAATGCTCCAGATTGCTTTTCATCACAAAGTTCCATAACCGTGTCATCACAATGCACCATGGCCTTTGTCATCACCATGCTCCAGAATTCTTGTCATCACAATGTTCCATGACCGTGTCATCACAATGCTCCATGGCCCTTGTCATCACAATGCTCCAGATTGCTTGTCATCACAATGTTCCATGACCGTGTCTTCACAATGCACCATGGCCCTTTTCATCACAATGCTCCATAATTCTTGTCATCACAATGTTCCATGACCGTGTCATTAAAATGCTCCAGAATTCTTGTCATCACAATGTTCCATGACCATGTCATCACAATGCTCCATGGCCCTTGTCATCACAATTCTCCAGAATTCTTGTCATCACAATGTTCCATGACCGTGTCATCACAATGCTCCATGGCCCTTGTCATCACAATGCTCCAGAATTCTTGTCATCACAATGTTCCATGACCGTGTCATCACAATGCTCCATGGCCCTTGTCATCACAATGCTCCAGAATTCTTGTCATCAAAATGTTCCATGACCGTGTCATCACAATGCTCCAGAATTCTTGTCATCACAATGTTCCATGACCGTGTCATCACAATGCTCCATAATTCTTGTCATCACAATGTTCCATGACCGTGTCACCACAATGCTCCACAATTCTTGTCATCACAATGTTCCATGACCGTGTCATCACAATGCTACATGACACTGGTCATCACAGTTCTCCATGACCTTTGCCAACACAATGCTCTATATAGTTTTTCCTGACAATTCTAAATGACCACTTTAATCAATTTGCTTGCTGACCATTTTCATCACATTTCTCTATTGTCATTACAATTCCCCATGACCCCTTTCTTCACAATGCTCCATGATGCCTGTCATCACAATGCTCAATGGCTTTTGTTATCACAATGCTCCAGGACCAGTTTCATCACAATACTCCATCCCCCTTGTCATCATGGTGCACAATGAAACCTCTCATTACAATGCTCCGTGACACTTGTCATCACAATGCTCCATGGCCCTTGTCATCACAATGCTCCAGAATTCTTGTCATCACCATGTTCCATGACCATGTCATCACAAATCTCCATGGCCCTTCGCATCACAATGCTCCAGAATTCTTGTCATCACAATGTTCCATGACCGTGTCATCACAATGCTCCATGGCCCTTTTCATCACAATGCTCCAGATTGCTTGTCATCACAAAGTTCCATGACCGTGTCATCACAATGCACCATGGGCTTTGTCATCACCATGCTCCAGAATTCTTGTCATCACAATGTTCCATGACCGTGTCATCACAATGCTCCAGAATTCTTGTCATCACCATGTTCCATGACAATGTCATCACAATTCTCCATGGCCCTTCTCATCACAATGCTCCAGAATTCTTGTCATCACAATGTTCCATGACCATGTCATCACAATGCTCCATGTCCCTTGTCATCACAATTCTCCAGAATTCTTGTCATCACAATGTTCAATGACCGTGTCATCACAATGCTCCATGGCCCTTGTCATCACAATGCTCCATAATTTTTGTCATCACAATGTTCCATGACCGTGTCACCACAATGCTCCACAATTCTTGTCATCACAATGTTCCATGACCGTGTCATCACAATGCTACATGACACTGGTCATCACAGTTCTCCATGACCTTTGCCAACACAATGCTCTATATAGTTTTTCATGACAATTCTAAATGACCACTTTAATCAATTTGCTTGCTGACCATTTTCATCACATTTCTCTATTCTCATTACAATTCCCCATGACCCCTTTCTTCACAATGCTCCATGATGCCTGTCATCACAATGCTCAATGGCTTTTGTTATCACAATGCTCCAGGACCAGTTTCATCACAATACTCCATCCCCCTTGTCATCATGGTGCACAATGAAACCTCTCATTACAATGCTCCGTGACACTTGTCATCACAATGCTCCATGGCCCTTGTCATCACAATGCTCCAGAATTCTTGTCATCACCATGTTCCATGACCATGTCATCACAAATCTCCATGGCCCTTCGCATCACAATGCTCCAGAATTCTTGTCATCACAATGTTCCATGACAGTGTCATCCAAATGCTCCATGGCCCTTTTCATCACAATGCTCCAGATTGCTTGTCATCACAAAGTTCCATGACCGTGTCATCACAATGCACCATGGGCTTTGTCATCACCATGCTCCAGAATTCTTGTCATCACAATGTTCCATGACCGTGTCATCACAATGCTCCAGATTTCTTGTCATCACCATGTTCCATGACAATGTCATCACAATTCTCCATGGCCCTTCTCATTACAATGCTCCAGAATTCTTTTCATCACAATGTTCCATGACCGTGTCATCACAATGCTCCATGGCCCTTTTCATCACAATGCTCCAGATTGCTTGTCATCACAATGTTCCATGACCGTGTCATCACAATGCTCCATGGCCCTTGTCATCACAATGCTCCAGAATTCTTGTCATCACAATGTTCCATGACCGTGTCATCACAATGCTCCATAAGTCTTGTCATCACCATGTTCCATGACCGTGTCATCACAATGCTCCATAATTCTTGTCATCACAATGTTCCATGACCGTGTAATCACAATGCTCCACAATTCTTCTCATCACAATGTTCCATGACCGTGTCATCACAATGCTCCATGGCCCTTGTCATCACAATGCTCCAGAATTCTTGTCATCACAATGTTCCATGACCGTGTCATCACAATGCTCCATAATTCTTGTCATCACAATGTTCCATGACCGTGTCATCAAAATGCTCCAGAATTCTTGTCATCAGAATGTTCCATAACCGTGTCACCACAATGCTCCATAATTCTTGTCATCACAATGTTCCATGACCGTGTCATCACAATGCTACATGACACTGGTCATCACAGTTCTCCATGACCTTTGCCATCACAATGCTCTATATAGTTTTTCATGACAATTCTAAATGAGCACTTTAATCAATTTGCTTGCTGACCATTTTCATCACATTTCTCTATTGTCATTACAATTCCCCATGACCCCTTTCTTCACAATGCGCCATGATGCCTGTCATCACAGTGCTCAATGGCTTTTGTTATCACAATGCTCCAGGACCAGTTTCATCACAATACTCCATCCCCCTTGTCATCACGGTGCACAATGAAAGCTCACATTACAATGCTCCGTGACACTTGTCATCACAATGCTCCATGGCCCTTGTCATCACAATGCTCCAGAATTCTTGTCATCACCATGTTCCATGACCAGGTCATCACAATTCTCCATGGCACTTCGCATCACAATGCTCCAGAATTCTTGTCATCACAATGTTCCATGACCGTGTCATCACAATGCTCCATGGCCCTTTTCATCACAATGCTCCAGATTGCTTTTCATCACAAAGTTCCATAACCGTGTCATCACAATGCACCATGGCCTTTGTCATCACCATGCTCCAGAATTCTTGTCATCACAATGTTCCATGACCGTGTCATCACAATGCTCCATGGCCCTTGTCATCACAATGCTCCAGATTGCTTGTCATCACAATGTTCCATGACCGTGTCTTCACAATGCACCATGGCCCTTGTCATCACAATGCTCCATAATTCTTGTCATCACAATGTTCCATGACCGTGTCATTAAAATGCTCCAGAATTCTTGTCATCACAATGTTCCATGACCATGTCATCACAATGCTCCATGGCCCTTGTCATCACAATTCTCCAGAATTCTTGTCATCACAATGTTCCATGACCGTGTCATCACAATGCTCCATGGCCCTTGTCATCACAATGCTCCAGAATTCTTGTCATAACAATGTTCCATGACCGTGTCATCACAATGCTCCATGGCCCTTGTCATCACAATGCTCCAGAATTCTTGTCATCACAATGTTCCATGACCGTGTCATCACAATGCTCCATGGCCCTTGTCATCACAATGCTCCAGAATTCTTGTCATCACAATGTTCCATGACCGTGTCATCACAATGCTCCATAATTCTTGTCATCACAATGTTCCATGACCGTGTCATCACAATGCTCCATAATTCTTGTCATCACAATGTTCTATGACCGTGTCATCACAATGCTCCATGGCCCTTGTCATCACAATGCTCCAGAATTCTTGTCATCAAAATGTTCCATGGCCGTGTCATCACAATGCTCCAGAATTCTTGTCATCACAATGTTCCATGACCGTGTCATCACAATGCTCCATAATTCTTGTCATCACAATGTTCCATGACCGTGTCACCACAATGCTCCACAATTCTTGTCATCACAATGTTCCATGACCGTGTCATCACAATGCTACATGACACTGGTCATCACAGTTCTCCATGACCTTTGCCAACACAATGCTCTATATAGTTTTTCCTGACAATTCTAAATGACCACTTTAATCAATTTGCTTGCTGACCATTTTCATCACATTTCTCTATTGTCATTACAATTCCCCATGACCCCTTTCTTCACAATGCTCCATGATGCCTGTCATCACAATGCTCAATGGCTTTTGTTATCACAATGCTCCAGGACCAGTTTCATCACAATACTCCATCCCCCTTTTCATCATGGTGCACAATGAAATCTCTCATTACAATGCTCCGTGACACTTGTCATCACAATGCTCCATGGCCCTTGTCATCACAATGCTCCAGAATTCTTGTCATCACCATGTTCCATGACCATGTCATCACAAATCTCCATGGCCCTTCGCATCACAATGCTCCAGAATTCTTGTCATCACAATGTTCCATGACCGTGTCATCACAATGCTCCATGGCCCTTTTCATCACAATGCTCCAGATTGCTTGTCATCACAAAGTTCCATGACCGTGTCATCACAATGCACCATGGGCTTTGTCATCACCATGCTCCAGAATTCTTGTCATCACAATGTTCCATGACCGTGTCATCACAATGCTCCAGAATTCTTGTCATCACCATGTTCCATGACAATGTCATCACAATTCTCCATGGCCCTTCTCATCACAATGCTCCAGAATTCTTGTCATCACAATGTTCCATGACCGTGTCATCACAATACTCCATGGCCCTTTCATCACAATGCTCCAGATTGCTTGTCATCACAATGTTCCATGACCGTGTCATCACAATGCACCATGGCCCTTGTCATCACAATGCTCCATAATTCTTGTCATCACAATGTTCCATGACCGTGTCATTAAAATGCTCCAGAATTCTTGTCATCACAATGTTCCATGACCATGTCATCACAATGCTCCATGGCCCTTGTCATCACAATTCTCCAGAATTCTTGTCATCACAATGTTCAATGACCGTGTCATCACAATGCTCCATGGCCCTTGTCATCACAATTCTCCATAATTTTTGTCATCACAATGTTCCATGACCGTGTCACCACAATGCTCCACAATTCTTGTCATCACAATGTTCCATGACCGTGTCATCACAATGCTACATGACACTGGTCATCACAGTTCTCCATGACCTTTGCCAACACAATGCTCTATATAGTTTTTCATGACAATTCTAAATGACCACTTTAATCAATTTGCTTGCTGACCATTTTCATCACATTTCTCTATTCTCATTACAATTCCCCATGACCCCTTCCTTCACAATGCTCCATGATGCCTGTCATCACAATGCTCAATGGCTTTTGTTATCACAATGCTCCAGGACCAGTTTCATCACAATACTCCATCCCCCTTGTCATCATGGTGCACAATGAAACCTCTCATTACAATGCTCCGTGACACTTGTCATCACAATGCTCCATGGCCCTTGTCATCACAATGCTCCAGAATTCTTGTCATCACCATGTTCCATGACCATGTCATCACAAATCTCCATGGCCCTTCGCATCACAATGCTCCAGAATTCTTGTCATCACAATGTTCCATGACCGTGTCATCCAAATGCTCCATGGCCCTTTTCATCACAATGCTCCAGATTGCTTGTCATCACAAAGTTCCATGACCGTGTCATCACAATGCACCATGGGCTTTGTCATCACCATGCTCCAGAATTCTTGTCATCACAATGTTCCATGACCGTGTCATCACAATGCTCCAGATTTCTTGTCATCACCATGTTCCATGACAATGTCATCACAATTCTCCATGGCCCTTCTCATCACAATGCTCCAGAATTCTTGTCATCACAATGTTCCATGACCGTGTCATCACAATACTCCATGGCCCTTTCATCACAATGCTCCAGATTGCTTGTCATCACAATGTTCCATGACCGTGTCATCGCAATGCACCATGGCCCTTGTCATCACAATGCTCCATAATTCTTGTCATCACAATGTTCCATGACCGTGTCATTAAAATGCTCCAGAATTCTTGTCATCACAATGTTCCATGACCATGTCATCACAATGCTCCATGGCCCTTGTCATCACAATTCTCCAGAATTCTTGTCATCACAATGTTCAATGACCGTGTCATCACAATGCTCCATGGCCCTTGTCATCACAATTCTCCATAATTTTTGTCATCACAATGTTCCATGACCGTGTCACCACAATGCTCCACAATTCTTGTCATCACAATGTTCCATGACCGTGTCATCACAATGCTACATGACACTGGTCATCACAGTTCTCCATGACCTTTGCCAACACAATGCTCTATATAGTTTTTCATGACAATTCTAAATGACCACTTTAATCAATTTGCTTGCTGACCATTTTCATCACATTTCTCTATTCTCATTACAATTCCCCATGACCCCTTCCTTCACAATGCTCCATGATGCCTGTCATCACAATGCTCAATGGCTTTTGTTATCACAATGCTCCAGGACCAGTTTCATCACAATACTCCATCCCCCTTGTCATCATGGTGCACAATGAAACCTCTCATTACAATGCTCCGTGACACTTGTCATCACAATGCTCCATGGCCCTTGTCATCACAATGCTCCAGAATTCTTGTCATCACCATGTTCCATGACCATGTCATCACAAATCTCCATGGCCCTTCGCATCACAATGCTCCAGAATTCTTGTCATCACAATGTTTCATGACCGTGTCATCCAAATGCTCCATGGCCCTTTTCATCACAATGCTCCAGATTGCTTGTCATCACAAAGTTCCATGACCGTGTCATCACAATGCACCATGGGCTTTGTCATCACCATGCTCCAGAATTCTTGTCATCACAATGTTCCATGACCGTGTCATCACAATGCTCCAGATTTCTTGTCATCACCATGTTCCATGACAATGTCATCACAATTCTCCATGGCCCTTCTCATCACAATGCTCCAGAATTCTTGTCATCACAATGTTCCATGACCGTGTCATCACAATGCTCCATGGCCCTTTTCATCACAATGCTCCAGATTGCTTGTCATCACAATGTTCCATGACCGTGTCATCACAATGCTCCATGGCCCTTTTCATCACAATGCTCCATAATTCTTGTCATCACAATGTTCCATGACCGTGTCATTAAAATGCTCCAGAATTCTTGTCATCACAATGTTCCATGACCATGTCATCACAATGCTCCATGGCCCTTGTCATCACAATTCTCCAGAATTCTTGTCATCACAATGTTCCATGACCGTGTCATCACAATGCTCCATGGCCCTTGTCATCACAATGCTCCATAATTCTTGTCATCACAATGTTCCATGACCGTGTCATCACAATGCTCCATGGCCCTTGTCATCACAATGCTCCAGAATTCTTTTCATCACAATGTTCCATGACCGTGTCATCACAATGCTCCATGGCCCTTGTCATCACAATGCTCCAGATTTCTTGTCATCACAATGTTCCATGACCGTGTCATCACAATGCCCCATAATTCTTGTCATCAAAATGTTCCATGACCGTGTCATCACAATGCTCCAGAATTCTTGTCATCACAATGTTCCATGACCGTGTCATCACAATGCTGCATGGCCCTTGTCATCACAATGCTCCAGCATTCTTGTCATCACAATGTTCCATGACAGTGTCATCACAATGCTCCATGGCCCTTGTCATCACAATGCTTCAGATTGCTTGTCATCACAAAGTTCCATGACTGTGTCATCACAATGCACCATGGCCCTTGTCATCACAATGCTCCAGAATTCTTGTCATCACAATGTTCCATGACCGTGTCATTAAAATGCTCCAGAATTCTTGTCATCACAATGTTCCATGACCATGTCATCACAATGCTCCATGGCCCTTGTCATCACAATTCTCCAGAATTCTTGTCATCACAATGTTCCATGACCGTGTCATCACAATGCTGCATGGCCCTTGTCATCACATTGCTCCAGCATTCTTCTCATCACAATGTTCCATGACAGTGTCATCACAATGCTCCATGGCCCTGGTCATCACAATGCTTCAGATTGCTTGTCATCACAAAGTTCCATGACTGTGTCATCACAATGCACCATGGCCCTTGTCATCACAATGCTCCAGAATTTTTGTCATCACAATGTTCCATGACCGTGTCATCACAATGCTCCATGGCCCTTTTCATCCCAATGCTCTAGAATTCTTGTCATCACAATGTTCCATGACCGTGTCATCACAATGCTCCATGGCCCTTGTCATCACAATGCTCCAGAATTCTTGTCATCACAAAGTTCCATGACCGTGTCATCACAATGCACCATGGCCCTTGTCATCACAATGCTCCAGAATTCTTGTCATCACTATGTTCCATGACCGTGTCATCACAATGCTCCATGGCCCTTGTCATCACAATGCTCCAGAATTCTTGTCATCACAATGTTCCATGACCGTGTCATCACAATGCTCCATGGCCCTTGTCATCACAATGCTCCAGAATTCTTGTCATCACAATGTTCCATGACCGTGTCATCACAATGCTCCATAATTCTTGTCATCACAATGTTCCATGACCGTGTCATCACAATGCTCCATAATTCTTGTCATCACAATGTTCCATGACCGTGTCACCACAATGCTCCATGGCCCTTGTCATCACAATGCTCCAGAATTCTTGTCATCACAAAGATCCATGACCGTGTCATCACAATGCACCATGGCCCTTGTCATCACAATGCTCCAGAATTCTTGTCATCACAATGTTCCATGACCGTGTCATCACAATGCTCCATGGCCCTTGTCATCACAATGCTCCAGAATTCTTGTCATCACAATGTTCCATGACCGTGTCATCACAATGCTCCATGGCCCTTGTCATCACAATGCTCCAGAATTCTTTTCATCACAATGTTCCATGACCGTGTCATCACAATGCTCCATAATTCTTGTCATCACAATGTTCCATGACCGTGTCATCACAATGCTTCATAATTCTTTTCATCACAATGTTCCATGACCGTGTCACCACAATGCTCCACAATTCTTGTCATCACAATGTTCCATGACCGTGTCATCACAATGCTACATGACACTGGTCATCACAGTTCTCCATGACCTTTGCCATCACAATGCTCTATATAGTTTTTCATGACAATTCTAAATGACCACTTTAATCAATTTGCTTGCTGACCATTTTCATCACATTTCTCTATTGTCATTACAATTCCCCATGACCCCTTTCTTCACAATGCTCCATGATGCCTGTCATCACAATGCTCAATGGCTTTTGTTATCACAATGCTCCAGGACCAGTTTCATCACAATACTCCATCCCCCTTGTCATCACGGTGCACAATGAAACCTCTCATTACAATGCTCCGTGACACTTGTCATCACAATGCTCCATGGCCCTTGTCATCACAATGCTCCAGAATTCTTGTCATCACCATGTTCCATGACCATGTCATCACAATGCTCCATGGCCCTTGTCATCACAATTCTCCAGAATTCTTGTCATCACAATGTTCCATGACCGTGTCATCACAATGCTCCATGGCCCTTGTCATCACAATTCTCCAGAATTCTTGTCATCACAATGTTCCATGACCGTGTCATCACAATGCTCCATGGCCCTTGTCATCACAATGCTCCAGAATTCTTGTCATCACAATGTTCCATGACCGTGTCATCACAATGCTCCATGGCCCTTGTCATCACAATGCTCCAGAATTCTTGTCATCACAATGTTCCATGACCGTGTCATCACAATGCCCCATAATTCTTGTCATCAAAATGTTCCATGACCGTGTCATCACAATGCTCCAGAATTCTTGTCATCACAATGTTCCATGACCGTGTCATCACAATGCTGCATGGCCCTTGTCATCACAATGCTCCAGCATTCTTGTCATCACAATGTTCCATGACAGTGTCATCACAATGCTCCATGGCCCTTGTCATCACAATGCTTCAGATTGCTTGTCATCACAAAGTTCCATGACTGTGTCATCACAATGCACCATGGCCCTTGTCATCACAATGCTCCAGAATTCTTGTCATCACAATGTTCCATGACCGTGTCATTAAAATGCTCCAGAATTCTTGTCATCACAATGTTCCATGACCATGTCATCACAATGCTCCATGGCCCTTGTCATCACAATTCTCCAGAATTCTTGTCATCACAATGTTCCATGACCGTGTCATCACAATGCTGCATGGCCTTGTCATCACAATGCTCCAGCATTCTTGTCATCACAATGTTCCATGACAGTGTCATCACAATGCTCCATGGCCCTGGTCATCACAATGCTTCAGATTGCTTGTCATCACAAAGTTCCATGACTGTGTCATCACAATGCTCCATGGCCCTTGTCATCACAATGCTCCAGAATTCTTGTCATCACCATGTTCCATGACCATGTCATCACAATTCTCCATGGCCCTTCGCATCACAATGCTCCAGAATTCTTTTCATCACAATGTTCCATGACCGTGTCATCACAATGCTCCATGGCCCTTTTCATCACAATGCTCCAGATTGCTTGTCATCACAAAGTTCCATGACCGTGTCATCACAATGAACCATGGCCTCTGTCATCACCATGCTCCAGAATTCTTGTCATCACAATGTTCCATGACCATGTCATCACAATGCTCCATGGCCCTTGTCATCACAATTCTCCAGAATTCTTGTCATCACAATGTTCCATGAACGTGTCATCACAATGCTCCATGGCCCTTGTCATCACAATGCTCCAGAATTCTTGTCATCACCATGTTCCATGACCGTGTCATCACAATGCTCCATGGCCCTTGTAATCACAATGCTCCAGAATTCTTGTCATCACAATGTTCCATGACCGTGTCATCACAATGCTCCATAATTCTTGTCATCACCATGTTCCATGACCGTGTCATCACAATGCTCCATAATTCTTGTCATCACAATGTTCCATGACCGTGTCACCACAATGCACCATGGCCCTTGTCATCACAATGCTCCAGAATTCTTCTCATCACAAAGTTCCATGACCGTGTCATCACAATGCACCATGGCCCTTGTCATCACAATGCTCCAGAATTCTTGTCATCACAATGTTCCATGACCGTGTCATCACAATGCTCCATGTCCCTTGTCATCACAATGCTCCAGAATTCTTGTCATCACAATGTTCCATGACCGTGTCATCAAAATGCTCCATGGCCCTTGTCATCACAATGCGCCAGAATTCTTGTCATCACAATGTTCCATGACCGTGTCATCACAATGCTCCATAATTCTTGTCATCACAATGTTCCATGACCGTGTCATCACAATGCTTCATAATTCTTTTCATCACAATGTTCCATGACCGTGTCACCACAATGCTCCACAATTCTTGTCATCACAATGTTCCATGACCGTGTCATCACAATGCTACATGACACTGGTCATCACAGTTCTCCATGACCTTTGCCATCACAATGCTCTATATAGTTTTTCATGACAATTCAAAATGACCACTTTAATCAATTTGCTTGCTGACCATTTTCATCACATTTCTCTATTGTCATTACAATTCCCCATGACCCCTTTCTTCACAATGCTCCATGATGCCTGTCATCACAATGCTCAATGGCTTTTGTTATCACAATGCTCCAGGACCAGTTTCATCACAATACTCCATCCCCCTTGTCATCACGGTGCACAATGAAACCTCTCATTACAATGCTCCGTGACACTTGTCATCACAATGCTCCATGGCCCTTGTCATCACAATGCTCCAGAATTCTTGTCATCATCATGTTCCATGACCATGTCATCACAATTCTCCATGGCCCTTCGCATCACAATGCTCCAGAATTCTTTTCATCACAATGTTCCATGACCGTGTCATCACAATGCTCCATGGCCCTTTTCATCACAATGCTCCAGATTGCTTGTCATCACAAAGTTCCATGACCGTGTCATCACAATGAACCATGGCCTTTGTCATCACCATGCTCCAGAATTCTTGTCATCACAATGTTCCATGACCATGTCATCACAATGCTCCATGGCCCTTGTCATCACAATTCTCCAGAATTCTTGTCATCACAATGTTCCATGACCGTGTCATCACAATGCTCCATGGCCCCTTGTCATCACAATGCTCCAGAATTCTTGTCATCACAATGTTCCATGACCGTG
Source organism: Balaenoptera acutorostrata (assembly GCF_949987535.1). Lineage (NCBI taxonomy): Eukaryota > Metazoa > Chordata > Mammalia > Artiodactyla > Balaenopteridae > Balaenoptera > Balaenoptera acutorostrata. Next base: position 18,704 of record NW_026646542.1, on the reverse strand, counting down.
TCATCACAATGCTCCATGGCCCTTGTCATCACAATGCTCCAGAATTCTTGTCATCACAATGTTCCATGACCGTGTCATCACAATGCTCCATGGCCCTTGTAATAACAATGCTCCAGAATTCTTGTCATCACAATGTTCCATGACCGTGTCATCACAATGCTCCATAATTCTTGTCATCACAATGTTCCATGACCGTGTCATCACAATGCTCCATAATTCTTGTCATCACAATGTTCCATGACCGTGTCACCACAATGCTCCATGGCCCTTGTCATCACAATGCTCCAGAATTCTTGTCATCACAAAGTTCCATGACCGTGTCATCACAATGCACCATGGCCCTTGTCATCACAATGCTCCAGAATTCTTGTCATCACAATGTTCCATGACCGTGTCATCACAATGCTCCATGGCCCTTGTCATCACAATGCTCCAGAATTCTTGTCATCACAATGTTCCATGACCGTGTCATCACAATGCTCCATGGCCCTTGTCATCACAATGCTCCAGAATTCTTGTCATCACAATGTTCCATGACCGTGTCATCACAATGCTCCATGGCCCTTGTCATCACAATGCTCCAGATTGCTTGTCATCACAATGTTCCATGACCGTGTCTTCACAATGCACCATGGCCCTTGTCATCACAATGCTCCATAATTCTTGTCATCACAATGTTCCATGACCGTGTCATTAAAATGCTTCAGAACTCTTGTCATCACAATGTTCCATGACCATGTCATCACAATGCTCCATGGCCCTTGTCTTCACAATTCTCCAGAATTCTTGTCATCACAATGTTCCATGACCGTGTCATCACAATGCTCCATGGCCCTTGTCATCACAATGCTCCAGAATTCTTGTCATCACAATGTTCCATGACCGTGTCATCACAATGCTCCATGGCCCTTGTAATCACAATGCTCCAGAATTCTTGTCATCACAATGTTCCATGACCGTGTCATCACAATGCTCCATAATTCTTGTCATCACAATGTTCCATGACCGTGTCATCACAATGCTCCATAATTCTTGTCATCACAATGTTCCATGACCGTGTCACCACAATGCTCCATGGCCCTTGTCATCAAAATGCTCCAGAATTCTTGTCATCACAAAGTTCCATGACCGTGTCATCACAATGCACCATGGCCCTTGTCATCACAATGCTCCAGAATTCTTGTCATCACAATGTTCCATGACCGTGTCATCACAATGCTCCATGGCCCTTGTCATCACAATGCTCCAGAATTCTTGTCATCACAATGTTCCATGACCGTGTCATCACAATGCTCCATGGCCCTTGTCATCACAATGCTCCAGATTGCTTGTCATCACAATGTTCCATGACCGTGTCATCACAATGCTCCATGGCCCTTGTCATCACAATGCTCCAGAATTCTTGTCATCACAATGTTCCATGACCGTGTCATCACAATGCTCCATGGCCCTTGTCATCACAATGCTCCAGAATTCTTGTAATCACAATGTTCCATGACCGTGTCATCACAATGCTCCATAATTCTTGTCATCACAATTTTCCCTGACCGTGTCATCACAATGCTCCATAATTCTTGTCATCACAATGTTCCATGACCGTGTCACCACAATGCTCCATGGCCCTTGTCATCACAATGCTCCAGAATTCTTGTCATCACAATGTTCCATGACGGTGTCATCACAATGCTCCATGGCCCTTGTCATCACAATGCTCCAGAATTCTTGTCATCACAATGTTCCATGACCGTGTCATCACAATGCTCCATGGCCCTTGTCATCACAATGCTCCAGAATTCTTGTCATCACAATGTTCCATGACCGTGTCATCACAATGCCCCATAATTCTTGTCATCAAAATGTTCCATGACCGTGTCATCACAATGCTCCAGAATTCTTGTCATCACAATGTTCCATGACCGTGTCATTACAATGCCCCATAATTCTTGTCATCAAAATGTTCCATGACCGTGTCATCACAATGCTCCAGAATTCTTGTCATCACAATGTTCCATGACCGTGTCATCACAATGCTGCATGGCCCTTGTCATCACAATGCTCCAGAATTCTTGTCATCACAATGTTCCATGACGGTGTCATCACAATGCTCCATGGCCCTTGTCATCACAATGCTCCAGAATTCTTGTCATCACAATGTTCCATGACCGTGTCATCACAATGCTCCATGGCCCTTGTCATCACAATGCTCCAGAATTCTTGTCATCACAATGTTCCATGTCCGTGTCATCACAATGCTCCATGGCCCTTGTCATCACAATGCTCCAGAATTCTTGTCATCACAATGTTCCATGACCGTGTCATCACAATGCTCCATAATTCTTGTCATCACAATGTTCCATGACCGTGTCATCACAATGCTCCATAATTCTTGTCATCACAATGTTCCATGACCGTGTCACCACAATGCTCCATGGCCCTTGTCATCACAATGCTCCAGAATTCTTGTCATCACAATGTTCCATGACCGTGTCCTCACAATGCTCCATGGCCATTGTCATCACAATTCTCCAGAATTCTTGTCATCACAATGTTCCATGACCGTGTCATCACAATGCTCCATGGCCCTTGTCATCACAATGCTCCAGAATTCTTGTCATCACAATGTTCCATGACCGTGTCATCACAATGCCCCATAATTCTTGTCATCAAAATGTTCCATGACCGTGTCATCACAATGCTCCAGAATTCTTGTCATCACAATGTTCCATGACCGTGTCATCACAATGCTGCATGGCCCTTGTAATCACAATGCTCCAGAATTCTTGTCATCACAATGTTCCATGACCGTGTAATCACAATGCTCCACAATTCTTCTCATCACAATGTTCCATGACCGTGTCATCACAATGCTCCATGGCCCTTGTCATCACAATGCTCCAGAATTCTTGTCATCACAATGTTCCATGACCGTGTCATCACAATGCTCCATAATTCTTGTCATCACAATGTTCCATGACCGTGTCATCACAATGCTCCATAATTCTTGTCATCACAATGTTCCATGACCGTGTCATCACAATGCTCAACAATTCTTGTCATCACAATGTTCCATGACCGTGTCATCACAATGCTCCATGGACCTTGTCATCACAATGCTCCAGAATTCTTGTCATCACAATGTTCCATGAACGTGTCATCACAATGCTCCAGAATTCTTGTCATCACAATGTTCCATGACCGTGTCATCACAATGCTCCATGGCCCTTTTCATCACAATGCTCCAGATTGCTTTTCATCACAAAGTTCCATAACCGTGTCATCACAATGCACCATGGCCTTTGTCATCACCATGCTCCAGAATTCTTGTCATCACAATGTTCCATGACCGTGTCATCACAATGCTCCATGGCCCTTGTCATCACAATGCTCCAGATTGCTTGTCATCACAATGTTCCATGACCGTGTCTTCACAATGCACCATGGCCCTTGTCATCACAATGCTCCATAATTCTTGTCATCACAATGTTCCATGACCGTGTCATTAAAATGCTCCAGAATTCTTGTCATCACAATGTTCCATGACCATGTCATCACAATGCTCCATGGCCCTTGTCATCACAATTCTCCAGAATTCTTGTCATCACAATGTTCCATGACCGTGTCATCACAATGCTCCATGGCCCTTGTCATCACAATGCTCCATAATTCTTGTCATCACAATGTTCTATGACCGTGTCATCACAATGCTCCATGGCCCTTGTCATCACAATGCTCCAGAATTCTTGTCATCACAATGTTCCATGACCGTGTCATCACAATGCTCCAGAATTCTTGTCATCACAATGTTCCATGACCGTGTCATCACAATGCTCCATAATTCTTGTCATCACAATGTTCCATGACCGTGTCACCACAATGCTCCACAATTCTTGTCATCACAATGTTCCATGACCGTGTCATCACAATGCTACATGACACTGGTCATCACAGTTCTCCATGACCTTTGCCAACACAATGCTCTATATAGTTTTTCATGACAATTCTAAATTACCACTTTAATCAATTTGCTTGCTGACCATTTTCATCACATTTCTCTATTGTCATTACAATTCCCCATGACCCCTTTCTTCACAATGCTCCATGATGCCTGTCATCACAATGCTCAATGGCTTTTGTTATCACAATGCTCCAGGACCAGTTTCATCACAATACTCCATCCCCCTTGTCATCATGGTGCACAATGAAACCTCTCATTACAATGCTCCGTGACACTTGTCATCACAATGCTCCATGGCCCTTCGCATCACAATGCTCCAGAATTCTTGTCATCACAATGTTCCATGACCGTGTCATCACAATGCTCCATGGCCCTTTTCATCACAATGCTCCAGATTGCTTGTCATCACAAAGTTCCATGACCGTGTCATCACAATGCACCATGGGCTTTGTCATCACCATGCTCCAGAATTCTTGTCATCACAATGTTCCATGACCGTGTCATCACAAGGCTCCAGAATTCTTGTCATCACCATGTTCCATGACAATGTCATCACAATTCTCCATGGCCCTTCTCATCACAATGCTCCAGAATTCTTGTCATCACAATGTTCCATGACCGTGTCATCACAATGCTCCATGGCCCTTTTCATCACAATGCTCCAGATTGCTTGTCATCACAATGTTCCATGACCGTGTCATCACAATGCACCATGGCCCTTGTCATCACAATGCTCCATAATTCTTGTCATCACAATGTTCCATGACCGTGTCATTAAAATGCTCCAGAATTCTTGTCATCACAATGTTCCATGACCATGTCATCACAATGCTCCATGGCCCTTGTCATCACAATTCTCCAGAATTCTTGTAATCACAATGTTCAATGACCGTGTCATCACAATGCTCCATGGCCCTTGTCATCACAATGCTCCATAATTCTTGTCATCACAATGTTCCATGACCGTGTCACCACAATGCTCCACAATTCTTTTCATCACAATGTTCCATGACCGTGTCATCACAATGCTACATGACACTGGTCATCACAGTTCTCCATGACCTTTGCCAACACAATGCTCTATATAGTTTTTCATGACAATTCTAAATGACCACTTTAATCAATTTGCTTGCTGACCATTTTCATCACATTTCTCTATTGTCATTACAATTCCCCATGACCCCTTTCTTCACAATGCTCCATGATGCCTGTCATCACAATGCTCAATGGCTTTTGTTATCACAATGCTCCAGGACCAGTTTCATCACAATACTCCATCCCCCTTGTCATCATGGTGCACAATGAAACCTCTCATTACAATGCTCCGTGACACTTGTCATCACAATGCTCCATGGCCCTTGTCATCACAATGCTCCAGAATTCTTGTCATCACCATGTTCCATGACCATGTCATCACAAACCTCCATGGCCCTTGTCATCACAATGCTCCAGCATTCTTGTCATCACAATGTTCCATGACAGTGTCATCACAATGCTCCATGGCCCTTGTCATCACAATGCTTCAGATTGCTTGTCATCACAAAGTTCCATGACTGTGTCATCACAATGCTCCATGGCCCTTGTCATCACAATTCTCCAGAATTCTTGTCATCACAATGTTCCATGACCGTGTCATCACAATGCTCCATGGCCCTTGTCATCACAATGCTCCAGAATTCTTGTCATCACAATGTTCCATGACCGTGTCATCACAAGGCTCCATGGCCCTTGTCATCAAAATGCTCCAGAATTCTTGTCATCAAAATGTTCCATGACCGTGTCATCACAATGCTCCATGGCCCTTGTCATCACAATGCTCCAGATTTCTTGTCATCACAATGTTCCATGACCGTGTCATCACAATGCTCCATAATTCTTGTCATCACAATGTTCCATGACCGTGTCACCACAATGCTCCATGGCCCTTGTCATCACAATGCTCCAGAATTCTTGTCATCACAATGTTCCATTACCGTGTCATCACAATGCTCCATGGCCCTTGTCATCACAATTCTCCAGAATTCTTGTCATCACAATGTTCCATGACCGTGTCATCACAATGCTCCATGGCCCTTGTCATCACAATGCTCCAGAATTCTTGTCATCACAATGTTCCATGACCGTGTCATCACAATGCCCCATAATTCTTGTCATCAAAATGTTCCATGACCGTGTCATCACAATGCTCTAGAATTCTTGTCATCACAATGTTCCATGACCGTGTCATCACAATGCTGCATGGCCCTTGTCATCACAATGCTCCAGCATTCTTGTCATCACAATGTTCCATGACAGTGTCATCACAATGCTCCATGGCCCTGGTCATCACAATGCTTCAGATTGCTTGTCATCACAAAGTTCCATGACTGTGTCATCACAATGCACCATGGCCCTTGTCATCACAATGCTCCAGAATTCTTGTCATCACAATGTTCCATGACCGTGTCATCACAATGCTCCATGGCCCTTTTCATCCCAATGCTCCAGAATTCTTGTCATCACAATGTTCCATGACCGTGTCATCACAATGCTCCATGGCCCTTGTCATCACAATGCTCCAGAATTCTTGTCATCACAAAGTTCCATGACCGTGTCATCACAATGCTCCATGGCCCTTGTCATCACAATGCTCCAGAATTCTTGTCATCACAATGTTCCATGACCGTGTCATCACAATGCTCCATGGCCCTTGTCATCACAATGCTCCAGAATTCTTGTCATCACAATGTTCCATGACCGTGTCATCACAATGCTCCATAATTCTTGTCATCACAAAGTTCCATGACCGTGTCATCACAATGCTTCATAATTCTTTTCATCACAATGTTCCATGACCGTGTCACCACAATGCTCCACAATTCTTGTCATCACAATGTTCCATGACCGTGTCATCACAATGCTACATGACACTGGTCATCACAGTTCTCCATGACCTTTGCCATCACAATGCTCTATATAGTTTTTCATGACAATTCTAAATGACCACTTTAATCAATTTGCTTGCTGACCATTTTCATCACATTTTTCTATTGTCATTACAATTCCCCATGACCCCTTTCTTCACAATGCTCCATGATGCCTGTCATCACAATGCTCAATGGCTTTTGTTATCACAATGCTCCAGGACCAGGTTCATCACAATACTCCATCCCCCTTGTCATCACGGTGCACAATGAAACCTCTCATTACAATGCTCCGTGACACTTGTCATCACAATGCTCCATGGCCCTTGTCATCACAATGCTCCAGAATTCTTGTCATCACCATGTTCCATGACCATGTCATCACAATTCTCCATGGCCCTTCGCATCACAATGCTCCAGAATTCTTTTCATCACAATGTTCCATGACCGTGTCATCACAATGCTCCATGGCCCTTTTCATCACAATGCTCCAGATTGCTTGTCATCACAAAGTTCCATGACCGTGTCATCACAATGAACCATGGCCTTTGTCATCACCATGCTCCAGAATTCTTGTCATCACAAGGTTCCATGACCATGTCATCACAATGCTCCATGGCCCTTGTCATCACAATTCTCCAGAATTCTTGTCATCACAATGTTCCATGACCGTGTCATCACAATGCTCCATGGCCCTTGTCATCACAATGCTCCAGAATTCTTGTCATCACAATGTTCCATGACCGTGTCATCACAATGCTCCATGGCCCTTGTCATCACAATGCTCCAGAATTCTTGTCATCACAATGTTCCATGACCGTGTCATCACAATGCTCCATGGCCCTTGTAATCACAATGCTCCAGAATTCTTGTCATCACAATGTTCCATGACCGTGTCATCACAATGCTCCATAATTCTTGTCATCACAATGTTCCATGACCGTGTCATCACAATGCTCCATAATTCTTGTCATCACAATGTTCCATGACCGTGTCACCACAATGCTCCATGGACCTTGTCATCACAATGCTCCAGAATTCTTGTCATCACAAAGTTCCATGACCGTGTCATCACAATGCACCATGGCCCTTGTCATCACAATGCTCCAGAATTCTTGTCATCACAATGTTCCATGACCGTGTCATCACAATGCTCCATGTCCCTTGTCATCACAATGCTCCAGAATTCTTGTCATCACAATGTTCCATGACCGTGTCATCACAATTCTCCATGGCCCTTGTCATCACAATGCTCCAGAATTCTTGTCATCACAATGTTCCATGACCGTGTCATCACAATGCTCCATAATTCTTGTCATCACAATGTTCCATGACCGTGTCATCACAATGCTTCATAATTCTTTTCATCACAATGTTCCATGACCGTGTCACCACAATGCTCCACAATTCTTGTCATCACAATGTTCCATGACCGTGTCATCACAATGCTACATGACACTGGTCATCACAGTTCTCCATGACATTTGCCATCACAATGCTCTATATAGTTTTTCATGACAATTCTAAATGACCACTTTAATCAATTTGCTTGCTGACCATTTTCATCACATTTCTCTATTGTCATTACAATTCCCCATGACCCCTTTCTTCACAATGCTCCATGATGCCTGTCATCCCAATGCTCAATGGCTTTTGTTATCACAATGCTCCAGGACCAGTTTCATCACAATACTCCATCCCCCTTGTCATCACGGTGCACAATGAAACCTCTCATTACAATGCTCCGTGACACTTGTCATCACAATGCTCCATGGCCCTTGTCATCACAATGCTCCAGAATTCTTGTCATCACCATGTTCCATGACCATGTCATCACAATTCTCCATGGCCCTTCGCATCACAATGCTCCAGAATTCTTTTCATCACAATGTTCCATGACCGTGTCATCACAATGCTCCATGGCCCTTTTCATCACAATGCTCCAGATTGCTTGTCATCACAAAGTTCCATGACCGTGTCATCACAATGAACCATGGCCTTTGTCATCACCATGCTCCAGAATTCTTGTCATCACAATGTTCCACGACCATGTCATCACAATGCTCCATGGCCCTTGTCATCACAATTCTCCAGAATTCTTGTCATCACAATGTTCCATGACCGTGTCATCACAATGCTCCATGGCCCTTGTCATCACAATGCTCCAGAATTCTTGTCATCACAATGTTCCATGACCGTGTCATCACAATGCTCCATGGCCCTTGTAATCACAATGCTCCAGAATTCTTGTCATCACAATGTTCCATGACCGTGTCATCACAATGCTCCATAATTCTTGTCATCACAATGTTCCATGACCGTGTCATCACAATGCTCCATAATTCTTGTCATCACAATGTTCGATGACCGTGTCACCACAATGCTCCATGGCCCTTGTCATCACAATGCTCCAGAATTCTTGTCATCACAAAGTTCCATGACCGTGTCATCACAATGCACCATGGCCCTTGTCATCACAATGCTGCAGAATTCTTGTCAACACAATGTTCCATGACCGTGTCATCACAATGCTCCATGGCCCTTGTCATCACAATGCTCCAGAATTCTTGTCATCACAATGTTCCATGACCGTGTCATCACAATGCTCCATGGCCCTTGTCATCACAATGCTCCAGATTGCTTGTCATCACAATGTTCCATGACCGTGTCTTCACAATGCACCATGGCCCTTGTCATCACAATTCTCCATAATTCTTGTCATCACAATGTTCCATGACCGTGTCATTAAAATGCTCCAGAACTCTTGTCATCACAATGTTCCATGACCGTGTCATCACAATGCTCCATGGCCCTTTTCATCACAATGCTCCAGAATTCTTGTCATCACAATGTTCCATGACCGTGTCATCACAATGCTCCATGGCCCTTGTCATCACAATGCTCCAGAATTCTTGTCATCACAATGTTCCATGACCGTGTCATCACAATACTCCATGGCCCTTGTAATCACAATGCTCCAGAATTCTTGTCATCACAATGTTCCATGACCGTGTCATCACAATGCTCCATAATTCTTGTCATCACAATGTTCCATGACCGTGTCATCACAATGCTCCATAATTCTTGTCATCACAATGTTCCATGACCGTGTCACCACAATGCTCCATGGCCCTTGTCATCACAATGCTCCAGAATTCTTGTCATCACAAAGTTCCATGACCGTGTCATCACAATGCACCATGGCCCTTGTCATCACAATGCTCCAGAATTCTTGTCATCACAATGTTCCATGACCGTGTCATCACAATGCTCCATGGCCCTTGTCATCACAATGCTCCAGAATTCTTGTCATCACAATGTTCCATGACCGTGTCATCACAATGCTCCATGGCCCTTGTCATCACAATGCTCCAGATTGCTTGTCATCACAATGTTCCATGACCGTGTCTTCACAATGCACCATGGCCCTTGTCATCACAATGCTCCAGAATTCTTGTCATCACAATGTTCCATGACCGTGTCATCACAATGGTCCATGGCCCTTGTCATCACAATGCTCCAGAATTCTTGTCATCACAATGTTCCATGACCGTGTCATCACAATGCTCCATGGCCCTTGTAATCACAATGCTCCAGAATTCTTGTCATCACAATGTTCCATGACCGTGTCATCACAATGCTCCATAATTCTTGTCATCACAATGTTCCATGACCATGTCATCACAATGCACCATAATTCTTGTCATCACAATGTTCCATGACCGTGTCATCACAATGCTCCATGGCCCTTGTCATCACAATGCTGCAGATTGCTTGTCATCACAATGTTCCATGACCGTGTCTTCACAATGCACCATGGCCCTTGTCATCACAATGCTCCATAATTCTTGTCATCACAATGTTCCATGACCGTGTCATTAAAATGCTCCAGAACTCTTGTCATCACAATGTTCCATGACCATGTCATCACAATGCTCCATGGCACTTGTCTTCACAATTCTCCAGAATTCTTGTCATCACAATGTTCCATGACCGTGTCATCACAATGCTCCATGGCCCTTGTCATCACAATGCTCCAGAATTCTTGTCATCACAATGTTCCATGACCGTGTCATCACAATGCTCCATGGCCCTTGTCATCACAATGCTCCAGAATTCTTGTCATCACAATGTTCCATGACCGTGTCATCACAATGCTCCATGGCCCTTGTAATCACAATGCTCCAGAATTCTTGTCATCACAATGTTCCATGACAGTGTCATCACAATGCTCCATAATTCTTGTCATCACAATGTTCCATGACCGTGTCATCACAATGCTCCATAATTCTTGTCATCACAATGTTCCATGACCGTGTCACCACAATGCTCCATGGCCCTTGTCATCAAAATGCTCCAGAATTCTTGTCATCACAAAGTTCCATGACCGTGTCATCACAATGCACCATGGCCCTTGTCATCACAATGCTCCAGAATTCTTGTCATCACAATGTTCCATGACCGTGTCATCACAATGCTCCATGGCCCTTGTCATCACAATGCTCCAGAATTCTTGTCATCACAATGTTCCATGACCGTATCATCACAATGCTCCATGGCCCTTGTCATCACAATGCTCCAGAATTCTTGTCATCACAATGTTCCATGACCGTGTCATCACAATGCTCCATAATTCTTGTCATCACAATGTTCCATGACCATGTCATCACAATGCACCATAATTCTTGTCATCACAATGTTCCATGACCGTGTCATCACAATGCTCCATGGCCCTTGTCATCACAATGCTCCAGATTGCTTGTCATCACAATGTTCCATGACCGTGTCTTCACAATGCACCATGGCCCTTGTCATCACAATGCTCCATAATTCTTGTCATCACAATGTTCCATGACCGTGTCATTAAAATGCTCCAGAACTCTTGTCATCACAATGTTCCATGACCATGTCATCACAATGCTCCATGGCACTTGTCTTCACAATTCTCCAGAATTCTTGTCATCACAATGTTCCATGACCGTGTCATCACAATGCTCCATGGCCCTTGTCATCACAATGCTCCAGAATTCTTGTCATCACAATGTTCCATGACCGTGTCATCACAATGCTCCATGGCCCTTGTAATCACAATGCTCCAGAATTCTTGTCATCACAATGTTCCATGACAGTGTCATCACAATGCTCCATAATTCTTGTCATCACAATGTTCCATGACCGTGTCATCACAATGCTCCATAATTCTTGTCATCACAATGTTCCATGACCGTGTCACCACAATGCTCCATGGCCCTTGTCATCAAAATGCTCCAGAATTCTTGTCATCACAAAGTTCCATGACCGTGTCATCACAATGCACCATGGCCCTTGTCATCACAATGCTCCAGAATTCTTGTCATCACAATGTTCCATGACCGTGTCATCACAATGCTCCATGGCCCTTGTCATCACAATGCTCCAGAATTCTTGTCATCACAATGTTCCATGACCGTATCATCACAATGCTCCATGGCCCTTGTCATCACAATGCTCCAGAATTCTTGTCATCACAATGTTCCATGACCGTGTCATCACAATGCTCCATGGCCCTTGTCATCACAATGCTCCAGATTGCTTGTCATCACAATGTTCCATGACCGTGTCTTCACAATGCACCATGGCCCTTGTCATCACAATGCTCCATAATTCTTGTCATCACAATGTTCCATGACCGTGTCATTAAAATGCTCCAGAACTCTTGTCATCACAATGTTCCATGACCATGTCATCACAATGCTCCATGGCCCTTGTCATCACAATGCTCCAGAATTCTTGTCATCACAATGTTCCATGACCGTGTCATCACAATGCTCCAGAATTCTTGTCATCACAATGTTCCATGACCGTGTCATCACAATGCTCCATGGCCCTTGTCATCACAATGCTCCAGAATTCTTGTCATCACAATGTTCCATGACCGTGTCATCACAATGCTCCATGGCCCTTGTCATCACAATGCTCCAGAATTCTTGTCATCACAATGTTCCATGACCGTGTCATCACAATGCTCCATGGCCCTTGTAATCACAATGCTCCAGAATTCTTGTCATCACAATGTTCCATGACAGTGTCATCACAATGCTCCATAATTCTTGTCATCACAATGTTCCATGACCGTGTCATCACAATGCTCCATAATTCTTGTCATCACAATGTTCCATGACCGTGTCACCACAATGCTCCATGGCCCTTGTCATCAAAATGCTCCAGAATTCTTGTCATCACAAAGTTCCATGACCGTGTCATCACAATGCACCATGGCCCTTGTCATCACAATGCTCCAGAATTCTTGTCATCACAATGTTCCATGACCGTGTCATCACAATGGTCCATGGCCCTTGTCATCACAATGCTCCAGAATTCTTGTCATCACAATGTTCCATGACCGTGTCATCACAATGCTCCATGGCCCTTGTAATCACAATGCTCCAGAATTCTTGTCATCACAATGTTCCATGACCGTGTCATCACAATGCTCCATAATTCTTGTCATCACAATGTTCCATGACCATGTCATCACAATGCACCATAATTCTTGTCATCACAATGTTCCATGACCGTGTCATCACAATGCTCCATGGCCCTTGTCATCACAATGCTGCAGATTGCTTGTCATCACAATGTTCCATGACCGTGTCTTCACAATGCACCATGGCCCTTGTCATCACAATGCTCCATAATTCTTGTCATCACAATGTTCCATGACCGTGTCATTAAAATGCTCCAGAACTCTTGTCATCACAATGTTCCATGACCATGTCATCACAATGCTCCATGGCACTTGTCTTCACAATTCTCCAGAATTCTTGTCATCACAATGTTCCATGACCGTGTCATCACAATGCTCCATGGCCCTTGTCATCACAATGCTCCAGAATTCTTGTCATCACAATGTTCCATGACCGTGTCATCACAATGCTCCATGGCCCTTGTCATCACAATGCTCCAGAATTCTTGTCATCACAATGTTCCATGACCGTGTCATCACAATGCTCCATGGCCCTTGTAATCACAATGCTCCAGAATTCTTGTCATCACAATGTTCCATGACAGTGTCATCACAATGCTCCATAATTCTTGTCATCACAATGTTCCATGACCGTGTCATCACAATGCTCCATAATTCTTGTCATCACAATGTTCCATGACCGTGTCACCACAATGCTCCATGGCCCTTGTCATCAAAATGCTCCAGAATTCTTGTCATCACAAAGTTCCATGACCGTGTCATCACAATGCACCATGGCCCTTGTCATCACAATGCTCCAGAATTCTTGTCATCACAATGTTCCATGACCGTGTCATCACAATGCTCCATGGCCCTTGTCATCACAATGCTCCAGAATTCTTGTCATCACAATGTTCCATGACCGTATCATCACAATGCTCCATGGCCCTTGTCATCACAATGCTCCAGAATTCTTGTCATCACAATGTTCCATGACCGTGTCATCACAATGCTCCATAATTCTTGTCATCACAATGTTCCATGACCATGTCATCACAATGCACCATAATTCTTGTCATCACAATGTTCCATGACCGTGTCATCACAATGCTCCATGGCCCTTGTCATCACAATGCTCCAGATTGCTTGTCATCACAATGTTCCATGACCGTGTCTTCACAATGCACCATGGCCCTTGTCATCACAATGCTCCATAATTCTTGTCATCACAATGTTCCATGACCGTGTCATTAAAATGCTCCAGAACTCTTGTCATCACAATGTTCCATGACCATGTCATCACAATGCTCCATGGCACTTGTCTTCACAATTCTCCAGAATTCTTGTCATCACAATGTTCCATGACCGTGTCATCACAATGCTCCATGGCCCTTGTCATCACAATGCTCCAGAATTCTTGTCATCACAATGTTCCATGACCGTGTCATCACAATGCTCCATGGCCCTTGTAATCACAATGCTCCAGAATTCTTGTCATCACAATGTTCCATGACAGTGTCATCACAATGCTCCATAATTCTTGTCATCACAATGTTCCATGACCGTGTCATCACAATGCTCCATAATTCTTGTCATCACAATGTTCCATGACCGTGTCACCACAATGCTCCATGGCCCTTGTCATCAAAATGCTCCAGAATTCTTGTCATCACAAAGTTCCATGACTGTGTCATCACAATGCACCATGGCCCTTGTCATCACAATGCTCCAGAATTCTTGTCATCACAATGTTCCATGACCGTGTCATCACAATGCTCCATGGCCCTTGTCATCACAATGCTCCAGAATTCTTGTCATCACAATGTTCCATGACCGTATCATCACAATGCTCCATGGCCCTTGTCATCACAATGCTCCAGAATTCTTGTCATCACAATGTTCCATGACCGTGTCATCACAATGCTCCATGGCCCTTGTCATCACAATGCTCCAGATTGCTTGTCATCACAATGTTCCATGACCGTGTCTTCACAATGCACCATGGCCCTTGTCATCACAATGCTCCATAATTCTTGTCATCACAATGTTCCATGACCGTGTCATTAAAATGCTCCAGAACTCTTGTCATCACAATGTTCCATGACCATGTCATCACAATGCTCCATGGCCCTTGTCATCACAATGCTCCAGAATTCTTGTCATCACAATGTTCCATGACCGTGTCATCACAATGCTCCAGAATTCTTGTCATCACAATGTTCCATGACCGTGTCATCACAATGCTCCATGGCCCTTGTCATCACAATGCTCCAGAATTCTTGTCATCACAATGTTCCATGACCGTGTCATCACAATGCTCCATGGCCCTTGTCATCACAATGCTCCAGAATTCTTGTCATCACAATGTTCCATGACCGTGTCATCACAATGCTCCATAATTCTTGTCATCACAATGTTCCATGACAGTGTCATTAAAATGCTCCAGAATTCTTGTCATCACAATGTTCCATGACCATGTCACCACAATGCTCCATGGCCCTTGTCATCACAATGCTCCAGAATTCTTGTCATCACAATGTTCCATGACCGTGTCATCACAATGCTCCATGGCCCTTGTCATCACAATGCTCCAGAATTCTTGTCATCACAGTGTTCCATGACCGTGTCATCACAATGCTCCATGGCTCTTGTCATCAAAATGCTCCAGAATTCTTGTCATCACAATGTTCCATGACCGTGTCACCAAAATGCTCCACAATTCTTGTCATCACAATGTTCCATGACCGTGTCATCACAATGCTACATGACACTGGTCATCACAGTTCTCCATGACCTTTGCCATCACAATGCTCTATATAGTTTTTCATGACAATTCTAAATGACCACTTTAATCAATTTGCTTGCTGACCATTTTCATCACATTTCTCTATTGTCATTACAATTCCCCATGACCCCTTTCTTCACAATGCTCCATGATGCCTGTCATCACAATGCTCAATGGCTTTTGTTATCACAATGCTCCAGGACCAGTTTCATCACAATACTCCATCCCCCTTGTCATCACGGTGCACAATGAAACCTCTCATTACAATGCTCCGTGACACTTGTCATCACAATGCTCCATGGCCCTTGTCATCACAATGCTCCAGAATTCTTGTCATCACCATGTTCCATGACCATGTCATCACAATTCTCCATGGCCCTTCGCATCACAATGCTCCAGAATTCTTTTCATCACAATGTTCCATGACCGTGTCATCACAATGCTCCATGGCCCTTTTCATCACAATGCTCCAGATTGCTTGTCATCACAAAGTTCCATGACCGTGTCATCACAATGAACCATGGCCTTTGTCATCACCATGCTCCAGAATTCTTGTCATCACAATGTTCCATGACCATGTCATCACAATGCTCCATGGCCTTGTCATCACAATTCTCCAGAATTCTTGTCATCACAATGTTCCATGACCGTGTCATCACAATGCTCCATGGCCTTGTCATCACAATGCTCCAGAATTCTTGTCATCACAATGTTCCATGACCGTGTCATCACAATGCTCCATGGCCCTTGTCATCACAATGCTCCAGAATTCTTGTCATCACAATGTTCCATGACCGTGTCATCACAATGCTCCATAATTCTTGTCATCACAATGTTCCATGACCATGTCATCACAATGCTCCATAATTCTTGTCATCACAATGTTCCATGACCGTGTCACCACAATGCTCCATGGCCCTTGTCATCAAAATGCTCCAGAATTCTTGTCATCACAAAGTTCCATGACCGTGTCATCACAATGCACCATGGCCCTTGTCATCACAATGCTCCAGAATTCTTGTCATCACAATGTTCCATGACCGTGTCATCACAATGCTCCATGGCCCTTGTCATCACAATGCTCCAGAATTCTTGTCATCACAATGTTCCATGACCGTATCATCACAATGCTCCATGGCCCTTGTCATCACAATGCTCCAGAATTCTTGTCATCACAATGTTCCATGACCGTGTCATCACAATGCTCCATGGCCCTTGTCATCACAATGCTCCAGATTGCTTGTCATCACAATGTTCCATGACCGTGTCTTCACAATGCACCATGGCCCTTGTCATCACAATGCTCCATAATTCTTGTCATCACAATGTTCCATGACCGTGTCATTAAAATGCTCCAGAACTCTTGTCATCACAATGTTCCATGACCATGTCATCACAATGCTCCATGGCCCTTGTCATCACAATGCTCCAGAATTCTTGTCATCACAATGTTCCATGACCGTGTCATCACAATGCTCCAGAATTCTTGTCATCACAATGTTCCATGACCGTGTCATCACAATGCTCCATGGCCCTTGTCATCACAATGCTCCAGAATTCTTGTCATCACAATGTTCCATGACCGTGTCATCACAATGCTCCATGGCCCTTGTCATCACAATGCTCCAGAATTCTTGTCATCACAATGTTCCATGACCGTGTCATCACAATGCTCCATAATTCTTGTCATCACAATGTTCCATGACCGTGTCATCACAATGCTCCATAATTCTTGTCATCACAATGTTCCATGACCGTGTCACCACAATGCTCCATGGCCCTTGTCATCACAATGCTCCAGATTTCTTGTCATCACAATGTTCCATGACCGTGTCATCACAATGCTCCATGGCCCTTGTCATCACAATGCTCCAGAATTCTTGTCATCACAGTGTTCCATGACGGTGTCATTACAATGCTCCATGGCCCTTGTCATCAAAATGCTCCAGAATTCTTGTCATCACAATGTTCCATGACCGTGTCACCAAAATGCTCCACAATTCTTGTCATCACAATGTTCCATGACCGTGTTATCACAATGCTCCATGGCCCTTGTCATCACCATGCTCCAGAATTCTTGTCATCACAATGTTCCATGACCGTGTCATCACAATGCTCCATGGCCCTTTTCATCACAATGCTCCAGATTGCCTGTCATCACAATGTTCCATGAACGTGTCATCATATTGCACCATGCCCTTGTCATCACAATGCTCCATAATTCTTGTCATCACAATGTTCCATGACCGTGTCATTAAAATGCTCCAGAATTCTTGTCATCACAAGGTTCCATGACCATGTCATCACAATGCTCCATGCCCTTGTCATCACAATTCTCCAGAATTCTTGTCATCACAATGTTCCATGACCGTGTCATCATATTGCTCCATGCCCTTGTCATCACAATGCTCCAGAATTCTTGTCATCACAATGATCCATGACCGTGTCATCACAATGCTCCATGGCCCTTGTCATCACAATGCTCCAGAATTCTTGTCATCACAATGTTCCATGACCGTGTCATCACAATGCTCCATGGCCCTTGTCATCACAATGCTCCAGAATTCTTGTCATCACAATTTTCCATGACCGTGTCATCACAATGCTCCATGGCCC